>NC_091341.1:7121034-7363534 GCF_038502225.1 Cherax quadricarinatus
GTGAGGAGGGGGTATAGTAGGAGAGAGAGAGGGTGGAAGTGTAGAAGAGTATGAGAGGGGTGTTGAGGTAGAGGAGGGATGTGATAGAGGGGAGGGGGAGTCAGGAAGGGAAGAGGAAAGAAGCTAGGAGGGGGAAGCTGGAGCCGATGAGAGGGGAAGTTGGTGTCATAGAGGTGAGTAATGGGGAGAAATGAGGGGAAAATGGATTAAGATGAAGGCGAAAATTGGACGAGGGGAGAGGGCAAGGAGGAGCAGTTGAGAGTTCCTTGAGAGAGAGAGAGAGAGAGAGAGAGAGAGAGAGAGAGAGAGAGAGAGAGAGAGAGAGAGAGAGAGAGAGACTGTCTCTACCTGTTTGATGAACACTTTCCTGCCAAGATGCTAGTCTCACATCCAGTTAGAGAACCTTTGTTAGCCGTAAGAACCGTAAGAACTATGTCAAAGCCGTCAGAGGTGACAACAATGGAGGATGAATTACTTCTCCTCCTTAAATCCCTGAACCCAGAAAAGGATGTGACCCAAGGAACAATGAGCCCAAGATTGCTGAGTAAATGTGCAGACCAGCTAGCAACACCTCTAATTCGCATTTATCAGTACTGTCTAGTACAATGTAAATGACCTTCTCTGTGGAAAGAGGCGGAGCTGAAATCAATAACTACAGATCAGTGTCCCTCCTGTCAATCACTGGCAAAATTCTTGAAAACAGTAAGCTCATGGCAAATGACAGCTTTCTTTGACTATCACTGTCTTCTTTGTGACCGTCAGTATGGCTTCAGAAAAGGTCGCTCTACAGCGGATGCCCTCCTAAACCTCTCCACTAAGTGCCACAAATCACTGAGTGAATCCATGATCAGCTGTGTAGTAGCACTTGACATGGCTGGTACTGCCGACCGAGTATGGTACTAAGGACTCTCAGGAAAACTGCAAGCACTTTCAGTTTCTGGCTCAGTACTACACCTCCTTAATGATTACCTTCAAGGTAGGTCGCTAAAAGTAGTTGTCAGTGGAAGAAAGTTAACAACACAATCAGTGGCAGTGTTCCAGAGAAAGTATACTTGATCCATTGTTATGGAATGTCTACTTTGATGACCTACACTTCACCTCAGAATCTCATCATACAGATGAGGAGCTTACAGCTATACCAACATGAGTTAATGAAGGCACGTTCCAATTGCTTCTGAGAAGATACAAATGATGATGGTTTCTTGACAGTATAATGTTAATACTGGTGAAGTAACAAGAATGAATAGAAGTGTTAAAACCTGGGGAAAAATAGTTATCCTAGGGGTGAAATTTAACTTCAAAATGGCTTTGAGGAATCACATGGTAAATCTTGCAAGCTCGACAAACAGAGATCATAAAACTCTGTACGAGGCACCACTTTCTTGGACAGCCTGCCCCCCTACTTCTCTACGAAATTTAGAAAAAACAAAGAACCATGCAAGACGACTCGTCTGAACTCAGATCTGTTATTTCAGCAGAGCCTTCAACACCGGAGAGATGTTGGTAACTTTACTGTTAAGTACAAGGCCAATATTTTCAAGATACATCATTTGGCTCCACCTCACAGAAAGCCAGAAGACAGCTTCTACACCACAAGACGGGCATCAAGCAGAACCCACACTTCGACTATACCCTTCTCAAGAACATCATTTCATACACAAATAACCCGCACATAGAAGAGAGGAGCCTACGACGACGTTTCGGTCCGACTTGGACCATTTACAAAGTTACACTAACGAGAAGTAGAGCAGTACGGGTATATATAGGCAGGAAGTGGTGGTAGTAGTAGTAGTAGTAGTAGCATTAGTAGTAGTAGTAGTAGTAGTAGTAGAAGTAGTAGTAGAAGTAGTAGTAGTAGTAGTAGTAGTAGTAGTAGTAGTAGTAGTAGCAGCAGCAGCAGCAGTAGTAGTGTAAAATGCTCCAAACTTCAGAACACCCGTGACTTAACCTAATTCATCCGTTTTCTTCTTCCTCTTCCCCTTTTCTCTTTCTCTTCTGGGTTGTCTTTCTTTCTTCTGCCTTGTGTTTCTGTTCCTTCATTATTTATTTTATTATTTCCCCTCCCCCTCCACCTCTGTGTTCTTGTTCTCTCTATGTGGGCCCCTAGCTCCCTTGTGGGCCCCTAGCTCCCTTGTGGGCCCCTAGCTCCCTTGCAGTGCTCCCCTTTCTTAGTATTTGACTAGCTTCTCCTTCTTTCTTCCCCACCACTACTTCTTTCCACCTCCGCCACTACGACTACTACTACTACCACTTCCTGCCTATATATACCCGTCCTACTCTACTTCTCGTTATTGTGACTTTGTAAATGGTCCAAGTAGGACCGAAACGTCGTCGTAAGCTCCTATCTTCTATGTGCGGGTTATTTGTGTATCGTTCCAGTCACGGTATTGTGCCTTTTTTTTGTTATTTAACATCATTTCATGTAAGATCACTCATTCCTGAATGACTCAAAGTCAAATGACGAAATGAAATCTCTAGCTCACAGCTGACAAGTAATTATTGTTAGTGCTTTCACATGAGCAACAACTCTTAGCTTGTAAATAAAGGTTGGAACTCTTAACCTGACCCTGTAAAATTCCTTGTGTAAAAAAGGGAGGGAGAGAGAGAGAGAGAGAGAGAGAGAGAGGGAGAGAGCAAGGAGTCTTGTCAGATCGAACCAGAAACTTTGCAGGTGTGGAGCAGAAACGCTATTCACTGCTCCACTGAACAAATAAGGGATTCTATTAATGAATTCTTTATTACACTTGAGGAGACATACAGCTGCTGTTGAATGATACCATACTTTACAATGCCCTGATATCTACCATCACTCTTGATAGACAAATTAATTTTCTCCCTAACTTTCCACACCTTATTTATCTCTCACTAAACACTTTTATTCTTTAAGATATTTCTAGACGATGCCTCATCCATTCATTCACTTACTCGTATATTACACTCCTTTATAACTTTCCTAATATTCTTTTTTTCCATGCATTCTACCTTATATAATGATTACATTACGAAAAAAAAATAATTTCATTCTCATATATTTTTGCCTCATTTCATTAATCATTTCCCATCCTTCTCCACCTCTCCTCCTGTAACTATAAATTCTCTGTGTATTTAATTTTAAATAAGATTGCATTTCTAAAAGCTCATATCTTTTCGAAATTTTGAAATCTTTCACAACAGACAAATTATATTACAAAAGTATCTCATTCCTCTCACTGAACGTCATTTTCATTAAGTCACTCATTTTCACTTGTCTTTTGTTCATTTTTACCAGTTTTTTATAGTTCACCTTCCTCATATTTCAGCTGACTGAAGAGGCAATGGAGTTTCCCTGAAGTGAAATGATTTCCTGTATTTCGGCATATCAGCCTAGTACACTAGGATTATTTCACCGCTACCCAATATACAGGACCACCAAAGTTAAAAGGTAATATTACAGGCTCAAAGGGCCATAAGCAAAAATAAATTGAAACACTCCTCACACCTGCTGAGGGTCGAACCCTTGGCTTTGAAGAAAAAGTCAGGTACCATATGCTTCACCCACTGAGGCCACAAAAAGTGACGAGTAATTTCTCGCATTTAATCCCATCATGTCTTCCCTATAACATAAGAAAATTCTGCCAGCAAGATTAAGTTACGTGTCATTACAAATTAGTAATTTGATATTTCTGAGTGAGGAATATTTTTGCAGTGTGAAGAATAAGTTACTAAGCAACCAAGGTGTACACTTGTTGGGATCCATCATAGACTTTCTTCATCTTTCTACCCTTCAAGAGGGGAACTGTGATACAGGTGAATGCCTCTTGATCAAAAGGCAGTTTAGTTTCCCCTCCCTTCTCTCGACTCAAACCTGATTACCTTACACTCTCCCGACGTTTTTTTTTTATTTATAGGGGTTTACCGTAGTGGCCCTAAGCCACACCTCCACCTCAAAAGCTACACCTCTACTTCAAAAGCCACACTTCCACCTCAAAAGCTACACCTCTACTTCAAAAGCCACACCTCCACCTCAAAAGCTACACCTCTACTTCAAAAGCCACACATCCACCTCAAAAGCCACACCTCCACCTCAAAAGCCACACCTCCACCTCAAATGCCACACCTCCATCTCAAATGCCACATATCTACCTTCACACGCAACGAGCAGGCAGCCACATTAATGAATATGTACTTCTTGTAACCCCAGCAAGTACCGTGGTTCTCACTGTTGTCTAAGCTAATTTCGATTCAGGAATGTTGTAACATGTCACCATTGGTGGCGCAGTGTATCTCTTCATGGACGTGAGAACATGATCATCTAAAATTAGTGAAAGTGGACACCATTGTTGCATAATTGTTTTGGAAATGTAGCTTGCAAAATTTTACGTATAATTACGTATAATTATGATGCTACAGTGATTTAATTAACACAATTCTAAAGCAATCGTCTGATTCTGTAATTCGATACAGGGATTGTTTTGTTTGGTTTTCTCTGATACATCTGTAAGGATTAAGGGTAAATCACCTTTTTATCCAGATGCTACAATGACTTGTATGCTTGGGAGGTACACCTTAAGGAAGACTATGAAAATAAGACAGCTGAAATATATATATATATATATATATATATATATATATATATATATATATATATATATATATATATATATATATATATATATATATATATATATGTTTTTGTAATTTTGATATATTTAAATGAAGTGTTGATTTTTTCAGCTTTCCCTTTCATGATATTTTCCCACGACAGTTCCTGCCACCACAATACCTCCAACAATACACTTCCTCCCATCACAACACTTCCCGTCACAATATAGTACTGCTAGCATTAAAATATATCCTCCACAGCACATCCTCCCGGGAGACCACAGTGCTTCTTCCCTCCATCAAACTTCCTCCCACTAAAACAATTCCTTCCAAAAATACTTCCTCCCTCTATAAAATTTCCTCCACCACAATCCTCCCACCACAGTATCTCCTCCTACCACATCTCGAACAACATTATCTCCCCAACCACATTTATTGTCTTTACATTACCTCCAACCACAATACATCCTCCCACCACAATACCTCTTCCCACCTCACTATCCCACCACCACATTACAATATTCTCTCCTTCCTGGTGAAGGAGGAGGAAAGTTTATTTGCACGTAATTACGCAATTTTTTATGCATGTGAGACTGATTTCAGTGTTGATCGCCTGGGTGCTACAGCTCTTGTTTCCGAGGTATGCCGACTTCAGCGCTCGCTGCCAGACTTTTCTTCGCATTATATTCTGAGTTACTAGGTGATATATTGAGATAAGAGTCAAATGTAGTGACTTGATTACCCAGCTCTCTGATGATCGTGAGAAATCATTCCTGTGCGTTTCTTGCTCGATTATTTTGCTTACCTATTTTTTTTCAGCTGTAACCTGTCTTGATTTTAATGGTACCTCATTTTTTATTATAAAAAATACAACATAACTGAGTTGCTGAACCATTTGTTAAGATGATAAGTGCTGTGTGTATCTTTTCCCCAGTCCGAGTGTTTTGAGGAGTCCAGCAGATGGGATGTGACGGGCTGCTTAGATTTTGGCAAAAATTTTGTATTGTGAATTCGTCTACCCCATTTGCTTCTACTTGTCTGTGGATGGTATCCTTACTTAACTTTGTGACTCTGCCTTTCTGAGAGAGGCGCTTCTTCTGTCAACTTAGTCACATCTATGACAAGTTGACATCATTGTATCATTAATGGCTCACCCTTGTCTGAGCCAGTGTACTCTTGCAATGCACCATGTGCTGACGTGCGCTCCTCATTAGAGCTCAAGCTTAATCTTCGACGGGTGTACCTACCTCCGTCTCCAGTACGAGGAGCTGGAATCTTCTTTAATGCTCCCATCTCCAGCAGCAGCTATGCAGTAATACATAAATCATTTGGGTCACAGTGGATCTTAGCCATATTTTGGTACCAACGGGCAGCGCCATTCGTCATGTTTAAGACCCCTTGTATTCATGTTCATGTTTTCCATAATATCTTATTTAGTTAATATTTCCATGTGTGTGTGTGTTTTATGTTTAAGTAAACTTATAGACTGCTTTAAGTCTATTTTTTCTATTGCTTATAATTCCCTGTTATTATAAGTTTTCCATATTTCTTTTCAAGCAAATGGGTGAGTTATCTCTCAGACAGTTAGGATATATTCCTTCCATTTGCATTTCACAACATCCCCTCCCACTACACTACCTCCGTTTTCCACACTATATCCTCACCCAGGGTAATAACTCCTCCCACAACAATATCTCCTCCCACCACAAAATCACATTTCTTCACTTCCTTCTCACTAGCTGCTCCTCCACTCACTCTTCCCTAATTTAAACTTTCCATAAATTCTTGACCAGGAAGTTCTATTTAAGTTCCTCTGATTAATTTGTATTCAATTGAAGATCCTCAGTATTATCTAGTGTACCGGAACGTGTTTGTGTGTTTTTTGGGCGTTTGTTTTTCCGGTGTTCTGCTGTATATCTGGAGTGCAGGTGTTTTAATGTCTGCGTAGTGTGTTGGTGTAATTTAATATTTCGTTTGTGTGAATGTGTGTGTAGGTGTGTGTTGATGTGTGCCTGGTGTGTAGATGATTGTTGATGTCTGTTAGGCGTGTAGATTTTTTCATGTATGCCTGATGTGAAGGCGCGTGCTGATGTATGTCTGGTGTGTAGGTGAATGATATGTGTTTGGTGTGTTGATGTTTGACGTGTGTCTGTGTTGGTGTGTTGATGTCTGACGTGCGTCTAATGTGTTGTGCGTGTTGATGTCTGTCTGGCATACAGGTGTGTGTTGATGTCTGCCTGGCATACAGGTGTGTGTTGATGTCTGTCTGGCATACAGGTGTGTGCAGATGTCTGTCTGGTGGGCAGCTACATTTATAACTAGTATATGGTGTAAAAATGTATGTTGACGTCTGTCTGTTTAGTGAACACTTGCGTCTTTATGTCTGGTACCTGAGAGTATTTTAATATTGGTCCATTGTGTAGGCGTATATCGATGTCTGTTGATGTGTATATGATACGTGTGTTGAGTGCTGGTGGGGGTGGATGTCCATATACCTTGTGTGTAGATGAATGTTCATGTGTGTTTGACACGAAATGAGTTCTGATGTCCGTCTGCTGTTCAGGTGCGTGTTTTGATGTCTGGTTGCCCAGTGTATGTGTGTATGTTGTGTTGACTTCTATCTGTCATATATGTAGGTGTGTGTTGATGTAAGCTATCTTGTGTTTAGGTACATATTAATGTCTGTCTGTCGTGTGTGTACGTGTTTGTTCATGTATATCCTGTACATAGGTGCGTGTTTATATCTAGAGTGTAAGAATGTGGTGATTTTTGTCTGTTTTGCGTGCAGCTGTATGTTGATGCTTGTCTATCTTGCGTGTAGCTGTATGTTGGTGCTTGTCTGTCTTGCGTGCAGCTGCATGTTGATGCTTGTCTGTCTTGCGTGCATCTCTATGTTGGTCCTTGTCTGTCTTGTGTACAGCTGTATGCTGGTGATTCTCTGTTTTGCGTGCAGCTGAATATTGGTGCTTGTCTGTCATGCGTGCAGCTGAATGTTGATGCTTGTCTGTCTTGCATGCAGCTGTATGTTGACGCTTGTCTGTCTTGCTTACAGATGTAGCTTGATGCTTGTCAGTCTTGCATACAGCCGTATGTTGATGCTTGTCTGTCTTGCGTGCAGCTGTATGTTGTATGTTGGCGCTTGTCTGTCTTGCGTGCAGCTCTATGTTGGTCCTTGTCTGTCTTGTGTACAGCTGTATGCTGGTGATTCTCTGTTTTGCGTGCAGCTGAATGTTGGTGCTTGTCTGTCATGAGTGCAGCTGAATGTTGATGTTTGTCTGTCTTGCATGCAGCTGTATGTTGATGTTTGTCTGTCTTGCGTACAGGTGTAGGTTGATGCTTGTCAGTCTTGCATGCAGCTGTATGTTGATGCTTGTCTGTCTTGCGTGCAGCTGTATGTTGATGCTTGTCTGTCTTGCGTGCAGCTGTATGTTGATGCTTGTCTGTCTTGTGTGCAGCTGCATGGTGATGCTTCTCTGTCTTGCGTGCAGCTGTATGATGATGCTTGTCTGTCTTGCGTGCAGCTGTATGTTGGTGCTTGTCTGTCTTGCGTGCAGCTGTATGTAGATGCTTGTCTGTCTTGCGTGCAGCTGTATACTGATGCTTGTCTGTCTTGCGTGCAGCTGTATGTTGTTGCTTGTCTGTCTTGCGTGCAGCTGCATGTTGATGCTTGTCTATATGGCGTGCAGCTGTATGTTGTTGCTTGTCTGTCTTGCGTTCAGCTATATGTTGATGCTTGTCTGTCTTGTGTGCAGCTATATGTTGATGCTTGTCTGTCTTGCGTGCAGCTGTATCTTGGTGTTTGTCTGTCTTGCGTGCAGCTATATGTTGATTTTGGTCTGTGTTGTGTGCAGCTGCATGTTTCTGCTTGTCTGTCGTGTGTGCAGCTGCATGTTGATGCTTGTTTGTCTTGCGTGCAGCTGTATGTTGGTGCTTGTCTGTCTTGCGTGCACCTGCATGTTGATGCTTGCCTATCTTGCGTGCAGCTGTATGTTTGTGCTTGTCTGTCTTGCGTACACCTGCATGTTGATGCTTGCCTATCTTGCGTGCAGGTGTATGTTGGTGCTTGCCTGTCTTGCGTGCAGCTGTATGCTCTTGCGTGCAGCTGCATGTTGATGCTTGTCTGTCTTGCGTGCAGCTGTATGTTGGTGCTTGTCTGTCTTGCGTGCAGCTGTATGTTGTTACTTGCCTGTCTTGCGTGCAGCTGCATGTTGATGCTTGTCTGTCTTTCGTGCAGCTGTATGTTGCTGCTTGTCTCTTTTGCCTGCAGCTGTATGCTGATGCTTCTCTGTCTTGAGTGCAGCTGCATCTTGATGCTTGTCTGTCTTGCGTGCAGCTGTATGTTGATGCTTTTCTGTCTTCCGTGCAGCTGTATGCTGATGCTTTTCTGTCTTGCGTGCAGCTGTATGCTGATGCTTCTCTGTCTTGAGTGCAGCTGCATCTTGATGCTTGTCTGTCTTGCGTGCAGCTGTATGTTGGTGCTTTTCTGTCTTGCGTGCAGCTGTATGTTGATGTTTGTCTGTCGCGTGCAGCAGTATTTTAATGCTTGTCTGTCTTGCGTGCAGCTGTATGATGATGCTTGTCTGTCTTGCGTGCAGCTGTATGTTGATGCTTGTCTTGCGTGCAGCTGCATGTTGACGCTTGTCTGAATTGCGTGCAGCTGTATGTTGATGCTTGTCTGTCTTGCGTGCAGCTGTATGTTAGTGCTTGTCTGTCTTGCGTGCAGTTGTATGTTGATGCTTGTCTGTCTTGCGTGCAGCTGTATGATGATGCTTGTCTGTCTTGCGTGCAGCTGTATGTTGGTGCTTTTCTGTCTTGCGTGCAGCTGTATGTTAATGCTTTTCTGTCTTGCGTGCAGCTGTATGCTGATGCTTTTCTGTCTTGCGTGCAGCTGTATGCTGATGCTTCTCTGTCTTGAGTGCAGCTCCATCTTGATGCTTGTCTGTCTTGCGTGCAGCTGTATGTTGATGCTTGTCTGTCTTGCGTGTAGCAGTATGTTGATGCTTGTCTGTCTTGCGTGCAGCTGTATGATGATGCTTGTCTGTCTTGCGTGCAGCTGTATGTTGATGCTTGTCTGTCTTGCGTGCAGCTGCATGTTGATGCTTGTCTGAATTGGGTGCAGCTGTATGTTGATGCTTGTCTGTCTTGCGTGCAGCTGTATGTTGATGTTTGTCTGTCTTGCGTGCAGTTGTATGTTGATGCTTGTCTGTCTTGCGTGCAGCTGTATGTTAATGCTTGTCTGTCTTGCGTGCAGCTGTATGTTGATGCTTGTCTGTCTTGCGTGCAGCTGCATGTTGATGCTTGTCTGAATTGGGTGCAGGTGTATGTTGGTGCTTGTCTGTCTTGCGTGCAGCTGTATGTTGATGTTTGTCTGTCTTGCGTGCAGTTGTATGTTGATGCTTGTCTGTCTTGCGTGCAGCTGTATGTTGATGCTTGTCTGTCTTGCGTGCATCTGTATGTTGATGCTTGTCTGTCTTGCGTGCAGCTGTATGTTGATGCTTGTCTGTCTTGCGTGCATCTGTATGTTGATGCTTGTCTGTCTTGCGTGCAGCTGTATGTTGATGCTTGTCTGTCTTGCGTGCAGCTGTATGTTGATGCTTGTCTGTCTTGCGTGCAGCTGTATGTTGATGCTTGTCTGTCTTGCGTGCAGTTGTATGTTGATGCTTGTCTGTCTTGCGTGCAGTTGTATGTTGATGCTTGTCTGTCTTGCGTGCAGCTGTATGTTGATGCTTGTCTGTCTTGCGTGCATCTGTATGTTGATGCTTGTCTGTCTTGCGTGCAGCTGTATGTTGATGCTTGTCTGTCTTGCGTGCAGCTGTATGTTGATGCTTGTCTGTCTTGCGTGCAGCTGTATGTTGATGCTTGTCTGTCTTGCGTGCAGCTGTATGTTGATGCTTGTCTGTCTTGCGTGCAGCTGTATGTTGATGCTTGTCTGTCTTGCGTGCAGCTGTATGTTGATGCTTGTCTCTACCTGGCGAGTATTTTCCTCATTTTGGGATATCTTTTGTATTTCATCTTCCCGAATATCCGGCTGTGTGGATTTCAATTCCAGGCTGAAACGAATGGTACTAATTCACCTCTGTATAGAGGAATGTGCAAGGACCACCACCCAGTGAACCACCCAGTGAACCACCCAGTGAACCACCCAGTGAACCACTCAGTGAACCACCCAGTGAACCACAGTGAACTACCCAGTGAACCACCCAGTGAGCCACCTAGGGAACCACCCAGTGAACTACCCAGTGAACCACCCAGTGAACCACCCAGTAAACCACCCAGTGAACCACCCAGTGAACCACCCAGTAAACCACCCAGTGAACCACCCAGTGAACTACCCTGTGAACCACCCAGTAAACCACTCAGTGAATCACCCAGGGAACCACCCAGTGAACCACCCAGTACACCACCCAGTGAACCACGCAGTTAACTACCCAGTTATCCACCTAGTGAACCACCCAGTGAGCCACACAGCGAACCACCCAGTGAACTACCCAGTGAACCACCCAGTAAAGCACCCAGTGAACCACCCAGTGAATCAACCAGGGAACCACCCAGTGAACCACCCAGTGAACCACCCAGTAAACCACCCAGTGAACCACCCAGTAAACCACCCAGTGAATCACCCAGTTAACCACCCAGTGAGCTATCTAGTGAACCACCCAGTGAACCACCCAGTGAACTACCCAGTAAAATAAATAGTGAACCACTCACTGATCCATCCAGTGAACTTCCTAGTGAACCACCCAGTGAACCACCAGTGAGGCACCCATTGGACCACACAGTGAACCACCTAGTGAACCACCCAGTGAACCACCCAATGAACCATCCAGTGAGCCACCCAATAAACCACCCAGTGAACCACCCAGTGAACCACCCAGTGAGCCACCCAGTGAGCCACCCAGTGAACTACCCAGTAAAATAAACAGTGAACCACCAATTGAACCATCTAGTGAACTACCTGGTGAACTATCCAATGAACCACCCAGTGAACCACCTCGTGAGCCACCCAGTGAACCACCTCGTGAGCCTCCCAGTGAACCATACAGTGAACCACCTAGTGAGCCACCCAGTGAACCACACAGTGAACCACCTAGTGACCTACCCAGTGAACCAAACAGTGAACCACCTAGTGAGCCACCCAGTGAATCACCCAGTAAAATACTGAGTGAGATACGAAACTAGACGCACAGAAACGAAAAGGCAAGGGACATAGGGAAAAAATGAGAAGAGAGAAAGGAAAGGGGAAAGGAAGAGAGAGAAAGGGAAAACATGAAGAATGGGAATGGGAGGAGAGAACTGGGGAAGGAAAAGAGAAAAAAATACAGGAGGAATGAACATTTAGTGAAGCAGCGTAATTATATTTTCTTGCAAAGCTTTGCTTTAATTTAGTATTTTCTTCGCCTTGTACTTGGCTCTTAATATATTCCTATCTTTATTTCATAAACTGTAATCACATTCTTCCTTATTTCAATTTTCAGAGAATAAATTCAGTTCTCCTAACCATGTCTTCGTAAGAACATTTCCTAATACATGGCATTGGCTGCCATCCTTTGTTTTTATGTTTACGTAGTGGTAGAGCGTCAGGCTCCCAACTGAGAGGGACCGGGTTCGATCACCAGGAGAGGGCAGCAATATGGAGAAGTCTCCTTGACACCTGCTGCTCCTGTTCACCTAGCATTAAATAGATACTTAGAAGTCAGTCGACGGTTGTTTGTCACGTCTTAGTTTACATGCTAGAGGAATACAGACAGGTGTATACTGCTGGACTTTGTGAAGTTATCCAGGATTAAGAAATTCAAAGATATCGTTTTTCTTTCTGAACAACGTCGCATATTTTCATCTAATGTTTGATTTGAGTAGGAAAGTTTGGAAGATGTATGGCGCTATCACTGGTCATTATCAAGCCGCAAGTAAGAGTGAGAAAAATAAGAGAAAATTAGACGAGAGGTCCAGTGAAGACTTGTGGAGAAAGTCGAGGTGAACTCTAGTCAAGTGTGTTATGAAAAGCTGTTGACAATGTTCTGGGAAAGGAGAGCATCAAAACAATGTTCTGGGAAAGGAGAGCATCAAAACAATGTTCTGGGAAAGGAGAGCTTCAAAACAATGTTCTGGGAAAGGAGAGCTTCAAAACAATGTTCTGGGAAAGGCGAGCTTCAAAACAATGTTCTGGGAAAGGAGAGCTTCAAAACAATGTTCTGGGAAAGGAGAGCTTCAAAACAATGTTCTGGGAAAGGAGAGCTTCAAAACAATGTTCTGGGAAAGGAGAGCTTCAAAACAATGTTCTGGGAAAGGAGAGCTTCAAAACAATGTTCTGGGAAAGGCGAGCATCAAAACAATGTTCTGGGAAAGGAGAGCTTCAAAACAATGTTCTGGGAAAGGAGAGCATCAAAACAATGTTCTGGGAAAGGAGAGCATCAAAACAATGTTCTGGGAAAGGAGAGCATCAAAACAATGTTCTGGGAAAGGAGAGCTTCAAAACAATGTTCTGGGAAAGGAGAGCTTCAAAACAATGTTCTGGGAAAGGCGAGCATCAAAACAATGTTCTGGGAAAGGAGAGCTTCAAAACAATGTTCTGGGAAAGGAGAGCTTCAAAACAATGTTCTGGGAAAGGAGAGCTTCAAAACAATGTTCTGGGAAAGGAGAGCTTCAAAACAATGTTCTGGGAAAGGAGAGCTTCAAAACAATGTTCTGGGAAAGGAGAGCTTCAAAACAATGTTCTGGGAAAGGAGAGCTTCAAAACAATGTTCTGGGAAAGGAGAGCTTCAAAACAATGTTCTGGGAAAGGCGAGCATCAATACAATGTTCTGGGAAAGGAGAGCATCAAAACAATGTTCTGGGAAAGGCGAGCATCAATACAATGTTCTGGGAAAGACAAGCATCAATACAAACAATGTTCTGGGAAAGGCGAACATCAATACAATGTTCTGGGAAAGACAAACATCAATACAAACAATGTTCTGGGAAAGAAAAGCATCAATTCAAACAATGTTCTGAGAAAGGCGAGAATCAATACAATGTTCTGGGAAAGGCGAGCATCAATACAATGTTCTGGGAAAGGAGAGCATCAAAACAATGTTCTGGGAAAGGAGAGCTTCAAAACAATGTTCTGGGAAAGGCGAGCTTCAAAACAATGTTCTGGGAAAGGAGAGCTTCAAAACAATGTTCTGGGAAAGGAGAGCTTCAAAACAATGTTCTGGGAAAGGCGAGCTTCAAAACAATGTTCTGGGAAAGGAGAGCTTCAAAACAATGTTCTGGGAAAGGAGAGCTTCAAAACAATGTTCTGGGAAAGGCGAGCATCAAAACAATGTTCTGGGAAAGGAGAGCTTCAAAACAATGTTCTGGGAAAGGAGAGCATCAAAACAATGTTCTGGGAAAGGGGAGCATCAATACAATGTTCTGGGAAAGGAGAGCATCAAAACAATGTTCTGGGAAAGGAGAGCATCAAAACAATGTTCTGGGAAAGGCGAGCATCAAAACAATGTTCTGGGAAAGGAGAGCTTCAAAACAATGTTCTGGGAAAGGAGAGCTTCAAAACAATGTTCTGGGAAAGGAGAGCTTCAAAACAATGTTCTGGGAAAGGAGAGCTTCAAAACAATGTTCTGGGAAAGGAGAGCTTCAAAACAATGTTCTGGGAAAGGAGAGCTTCAAAACAATGTTCTGGGAAAGGAGAGCTTCAAAACAATGTTCTGGGAAAGGAGAGCTTCAATACAATGTTCTGGGAAAGGAGAGCTTCAAAGCAATTTTCTGGGAAAGGCGAGCATCAATACAAAGTTCTTGGGAAGGAGAGCATCAAAACAATGTTATGGGAAAGGCGAGCATCAATACAATGTTCTGGGAAAGGAGAGCATCAAAACAATGTTCTGGGAAAGGCGAGCATCAATACAATGTTCTGGGAAAGACAAGCATCAATACAAACAATGTTCTGGGAAAGGCGAACATCAATACAATGTTCTGGGAAAGACAAACATCAATACAAACAATGTTCTGGGAAAGAAAAGCATCAATTCAAACAATGTTCTGAGAAAGGCGAGAATCAATACAATGTTCTGGGAAAGGGGAGCATCAACACAATGTTCTGGGAAAGGGGAGCATCAACACAATGTTCTGGGAAAGGAGAACATCAAAACAATGCTCTGGGAAAGGCAAGAATTAACACAATGTTCTGGAAAGGACGAGAATCAATACAATGTTCTGGGAAAGGTGAGCAACAACCATATTCTGGGAAAGGCGAGAATGAACACAATGTTCTGGGAAAGGCAAGCATCAATACAATATTCTTAGAAAGGCAAGGAAGAATTATGTTCTGGTAAAGTGATTTGTCGATTTGTTGAAACAACCGTCTGATTTGTGAAAGCAACCGTCTGATTTGTTGCAGCAACCGTCTGATTTGTTGCAGCAACCGTGTGATTTGTGGAAGCAACCGTCTGATTTGTTGCAGCAACCGTCTGATTTGTTGAAGCAACCGTCTGATTTGTTGAAACAACCGTCTGATTTGTTGAAGCAACCGTCTGATTTGTTGAAGCAACCGTCTGATTTGAAGCAACAGTCTGATTTGTTGAAGCAACCGTCTGATTTGTTGAAACAACCGTCTGATTTGTTGAAACAACAGTCTGATTTGTTGAAACAACAGTCTGATTTGTTGAAACAACAGTCTGATTTGTTGAAACAACCGTCTGATTTGCTGAAACAACCGTCTGATTTGTTGAAACTACCGTCTGATTTGTGGTATAACACTGTCAAATGGACCAATCTTGAAACTCGTCCCCACCTGACCATCTTCATTTTCGATAAAATTTTACATGAAGGTTAGCACGTGTATCAAACTAACTTTGGGAAAGTTTTAGTTCATGATATGCAGTAGTAATAATGTTGTGACCCTCAGGTGAAAATTTTACCGACCCGCGGCACAAAATTAACAATGTTTAGGTTATTGCTGTGGCAGATCTTGTAGAACAAAAGTTGTGTAAGTAAACATGCCTATACAACTTTTGGAGCTAATTTAAAAAATCACAGTTGTAAAACTTACGTACTTTTACTTTGTTCGCAGTATGAAGCCAAAGTAGGCAAAAAAACCTGTCGCGTAAAATTGAATCTTGAATTCAGCTGCCTATATCTCTAAAGGAAAACACTATTTTAGCATGACATTATTGTAGCCAGCTACTCAAGTGGACATTGTCACAGCCCTAAAATATTAGACTCCAAACGTTTTTAGTTCCTGTGGTAATAGTACCTAAATATGCCCTCACAGACCTCACTGTGAATTTTAGACCATTTTTGAAGACCAGAGGCAAAAAAAGCAGCAAGACCAATTTTCTTTAAAAAAGAAAAACATTCTTTAGAAAGAGCAGATTCTAAACTACAAGATATCTATTTTCTGAACAGGCGTTTTACCCATGAAGGGAGAAAACAGTCATTATAATGAAAACCAGACATTTTCCAGTTGCTATTGTTGTAGAGCAACAACAGCTAAAACCTCGTGTTTAGGTGTTCTTAAGCAATTTTCAGTAGCAATTTCAGAAATAGTTATCTGAGTTGATAGAAACCGATATTTATTTTACAAATTATCCTTAAAGTTGTTAAAAAAAAGTGTCGTAACAACTGTGGTGACAAAATATGATCTTGCTGATTTTCGACAAAACATTAATATAGCAGAAAATTTTGTGAAAGTTACTGATTTTATACAGCTTGATCGTTCATTGTTGCATGTTTCATTATGATGTATTTGAATAAAATATTTCAATAGGCTTTGCTGTTTTTTCTATAGTGTAACATTTACTTGTATATTTGACCTTTAATATTTATGCCCAAATTTTATGTTTTTTTTATGCTAATTTCAACTGAATGAGTGAAAAGAATTCTATGTTTTGTAGACAGAAAAAATGGAATCTGCAGATTGTATCAGGTCTGAGATTGAAACAAACCCAGGGCAATTGGATCCATGTGCCGTTGGACCAGCTGACAATTCAATAAAGTGCCATTCTATGAAATTATGTACAAAGAAAATAGGCCTCAAGTTTTTCAAGGATTTTGAAGCTGAAGACCAAGAGCTGTTAAGTAAGCTCTCAGGTCTGAAGCTCAGTCAGGAATCAAGACTCTGTTTGCAACACGAAACTTTTTTTTTTTTTTTGACAACGTATGAAGAGTAGGAAATATACTGCTGTATTCCATTTTCAAAGGAAAATCACAGTATTAAGAAAAGCCTTAAATTGATCAACTGCAGATAAGGTGAAAAAATAATAAAAAAATGGTTCATATCATGCCAAAAAGACACTTTTGGACAACTTTAAGCTAAATTTGCAAAATAAATATAGGTTCCTGTAAATTCAGATAATTTCTGAAATCGCCACCGAAAAATGTATGACACCTAAAATGTATAAGGACACCTAAAATGTATAAGACACCTAAAATGTATAAGGACACCTAAAATGTATAAGGACACCTAAAATGTATAAGGACACCTAAAATGTATAAGGACACCTAAAATGTATAAGGACACCTAAAATGTATAAGGACACCTAAAATGTATAAGGACACCTAAAATGTATAAGGACACCTATAATGTATAAGGACACCTATAATGTATAAGGACACCTTTACACGAGGTTCTAGCAGTTGTTGCTCTATAACAGCAATAACTGAAAAATGTCTGGTTTTCATTATAACGTTGCGCAAGCCAAAAATCACCTTATTTTAAAGCCTCTTTTCTCCCTTCAAGGTTAAAACGCCAGTTCAGAATATAGATATCTTGTAGTTTAGAATCTACTTTTTTATTATCTAATGAATTTTTTTTTAAAGAAAATTAGTTGTGCAACTTTCTTCAAAAATGACCTAAAATTCACCGTGAGGTCTGTTTACCTGAGTTTACCTGGAGAGAGTTCCGGGGGTCAACGCCCCCGCGGCCCGGTCTGTGACCAGGCCTCCTTAGGTCAGTGTCCCAGGATGCGACCCACACCAGTCGACTAACACCCAGGTACCCATTTTACTGATGGGGAACATAGACAACAGGTGGAAAGAAACACGTCCAATGTTTCTACTCTGGCTGGGAATCGAACCCAGGCCCTCACCGTGTGTAGCGAGAGCGTTAACCACCAGGCCACCAGGCCACATTTCTGATACCATTAGCACAGTCTGATATTTTAAGGTTGTGATGATGTTCACTTGGGTAGCTGGCTACAATAATATATTAAAATAATGTTTTCCTTCAGAGATATAGGCAGCTGAATTCAACATTAAATTTTATTCGACAAATTTTTTGTATACTTGGCTTCATTCTGTGAAAAAAGTTAAAGAATGTAAGTTTTAGGACTGATTTTTTTTTTGAAATCAGCTCTAAAATTTGTATACTTACAAATTTTAACTCTTTCAGATCTGCCACAGCAATACCCTAAACATTGCTGGTCGTGTGTCGCTGGTCGTGACATTGTCACCTGCTTCTACTCTGAGGGTCATAGCATTAATTCTGTTGTATATCATGAACTAAAACTTTCCCAAAGTTAGTATGACATATATGTCAATCTTCATGTAAAATTTTATCAAAATTGGAGATGGTCAGGTAGGGGCCTCTGTTCCACTTTGTGTCTTCTTGTGTCTTCTTCTTGTGTCTTTCCCATTGTGTCTTCTTTTATATATATTTCATGATGTATCCAAGTCATCTATTAGTTTTATTGTAAATACTTATGGAATACTGGCGTGACTTCAGTGTTTTGCTAACCAGATCTGAAAAGTCAATATCGCATCCTGTTTAGTTAGGTTCACTGTTATTAGTGCTGCAGTTATCTTTCCCAGGATTAGAACCTCCTTCTCCACACTTCCAGCAACATAAAAGTGTTCAACTCAATCCGAATATCGTTAATATTTCAACCAGAATTTGTCGAACTATTTATACTTTATTGTCGATCTTATTTACTTTGAGTTTTCGTACCAACAGGTCAAAAAGTGTTATACATGGAAGCTGAACACACCGATAAGCCACAAAGATGTTAGGAAATATTTGTCAGTCTCAGAATGGTTAATAAGTGGCAAGAACTTATGAGGAAAAATTACCTTTGTTTAAATACTTTTCAATATGGAAGATAGCAGAGAAAATCTTACAGAATAATCTCAATATTTCAACAAAATTTGATCATATTTATTTTGCTACATATTCCCTTAACTTGTGAACATTAAGAGGAGGTAATTACTATCATTATGGGGCGCCACTTTAGACAGGTTCTTGTGCTGATTCTTCAAATATATATATATATATATATATATATATATATATATATATATATATATATATATATATATATATATGTTGTGCCGAATAGGCAGAACTTGCGATCTTGGCTTAAATAGCAACGCTCATCTTGCCATATAGGACAAATGAAAATTTGTGTATGCAATAATTTCGCCAAAATCATTCTGAACCTAACGAAAAAAATATATTTCACTGTGTTTGTTTAGTATTAAATTACTGTAAAAGTATTTAAAATTTATTTAGTTGGGTTAGGCTAAAATAAATTGCGCTTGTTATAATAAGGTTAGGTAAGTTTTCTAAGTTTCTTTTGGTGCAAAATTAAAAATTTTTACATTAACATTAATGAAAAAAAATATATCTTTAAATGTATAAGAGAAAATTTTTGAAAGGACTTAATTTTAAATGAGTTCTTGCTAATTGACCAGGTTTACATATTCGGCACGACATATATATATATATATATATATATATATATATATATATATATATATATATATATATATATATATATATATATATATATATATATATAAAGAAGATTTAAGTAAAAAATTAAGTTATTTTGTAATAATAAATTGAAACAAATAAATTTCTTAATTCGGATCTCAATAAATTATGCATATAATTTTAGGCTATAAGTAATCAATACGTAAACAAGATACATAATTATGAAATGTTGCAGGCTTGATCCTCCATGCAGGGAATCTAATCCTCAACTTTCCAACAAAAGCCGAGTATATAACCAGCTAAGTCACGTGTATGTAAACATTTGTTGCTTATCGGTCAGCTTCGCCTTGATCCAAGAGAGAGAGAGAGAGAGAGAGAGAGAGAGAGAGAGAGAGAGAGAGAGCGTCAACAGAGAAGACAGAGGTGACATGAGCATCACGTACCAGATACTCAGAAGCAGTAGCAGGATGGATAGCATCACACTGTTTCCCAATAATCTGTAGTATTTTAAAGATCCTAAATACTGAAGGATGGTTAGAAAGTGAAACGAATTTATAGAGAAAGTAATGGAAGGAGATTTATGATCGTCTAATACAGGTGTGATAGGGCCCAAGTATCTATTACTCTGTAAAGCCTGTATTTCGCAGGTTCAGAGGAGAAATCTGGAACAAGGAATCGACCTCCCACATTTCCAGGTGAGTACAACTGCCTGAGTACACACACAGCGCTGCTACAGTCTATGAAAACGTTGGCATATATTAATTTATTATTATTATTATTATTATTATTATTATTATTATTATTATAATTATTATTATTATCAAAACTAAGCATAAACCACCAGGGTCGTGCAGCGCCGCATATATTAATTTAGGGTTCAGAATCTTATTTAAGGTTGGGCTTTTGTTTAAGGACAGGCTTTATTTTAGGGCCAAGCTTTCATTTAGAGCCAGGCTTTCATGTAGGGCCAGGCTTTCATGTAAGGCCAGGTTTTCATGTAAGGCCAAGTTTTCATGTAAGGCCAGGCTCTCATGTAAAGCCAGGCTTTCATGTAAGGCCAGGCTCTCATGTAAAGCCAGGCTTTCATGTAAGGCCAGGCTTTCATGTAAGGCCAGGCTCTCATGTAAAGCCAGGCTTTCATGTAAGGCCAGGCTTTCATGTAAGGCCGGGCTTTCTTGTAGCGCCAAGCATTCATTTAGGGCTAGGCTTTCATATAGGGCAACGCTTTCATGTAGGGCCAGGTTTTCATGTAGGGCTAGACTTTCATTTAGAGCCAAGCTTTCACTTAGGGCCAGGCTTTCATTTAGGGTCGTCCTTTCATTTAGGGTCACACTTTCATGTAGGACCAGGCTTTCATTTAGGGTCAGCCTTTTAAATTTAGTTATAAGTCACGCATATAATATTTTGTGTGAGGGGAGAAAAACAGAAAGCGGTTTTTTTTTTTAAGTCAAATGAAATTGAAATCGGCCCCAATAATTTTTCCTGAGGGTTTATGCATTTTTTCCAATGAAATAAAATTGGGTCCTGTCATATTTCACGATTTTTTAAATATCACGATAACGTGGCGTCACATTCAGCCCTCGGTATCACGGAAATACTTGTGATGTATGCCAGAGATATATAGGTGGTACACACACACACAGGCACACACACATACACACACACACACAAACACACACAAACACACACACACACATACACACACAACACAATATAACACACACACACAACACACAACACACACACACACACACACACACACACACACACACACACACACACACACACACACACACACACACACTGCTGTGTCTGATCCGAAACTGCTGTATAGCCACATTAGAAGAGAGACAACTGTCAATGACCAGGTGATCAGGTTGAGGAAAGAAGGTGGGAAACTCACTAGAAACGATCAAGAGGTATGTGAGGAGCTCAACACGAGATTTAAGGAAGTATTTACAGTTGAGACAGGAAGGACTCTGGGAAGACAGAACAGAGGGGCACACCATCAAAGAATATACCAACAACTGTTGGATGACATACACACAACTGACGAGGAGATGAAGAAGCTGTTAAAGGACCTTGATACCTCAAAGGCAATGGGACCGGACAACATCTTCCCGTGGGTCCGTAGAGAGGGAGCAGAAACGCTGTGTGTGCCACTAACCACACTCTTCAACATATCCCTTGAAACTGGGAAACTTCCTGAGGTATGGGCGACGGCAAATGTAGTTTCCATTTTTTATAAAAGGAAACAGAAAAGAGGCACTAAACTATAGACCTGTGTCACTGACGTGTATAGTATGCAAAGTCATGGAAAAGATTATCAGGAGGAGAGTGGTGGAGCACCCGGAACGGAACAAGAATATAGACGCCAACCAGCACGGATTCATGGAAGGCAAATCTTGTGTCACAAACCTTCTGAAGTTTTATGAGAGATAAGGTGTGGGTTGATTGCATTTTCTTGGACTGCAAGGCCTTCGACACAGTTCCTCATGAGAGATTAGTGCAGAAGCTAGACGATCCGGCACGCATAATAGGGAGGACACTGCAATGGATCAGAGAATACCTGACAGGGAGGCAACAACGACTCATGGTACGTGACGAGATATCACAGTGGGCATCTATGACGAGCGGGGTCCCATAGGGGTCGGTCCTAGGACCAGTGCTATTTTTGGTATATCTGAATGACATGATGGAAGGGATAGACTCAGAAGTGTCCCTGTTCGCAGATGATATGAAGTTAAAGAGACCTAGGCAAACTGGACACCTGGTCAAGCAACTGGCTTCTCGAATTTAACCCTGCAAAATGCAAAGTCATGAAGATCTGGGAAGGGCAAAGAAGACCGCAGATGGAGTATAGGCTAGGTGGCCAAAGACACCAAACCTCTTTCAAGGAGAAAGATCTAGGGGTGAGTCTAAGACCGAGCACGTCTCCGGAAGCACACATCAACCAGATAACTGCTGCAGCATATGGGCGCCTGGCAAACCTGAGAATAGCGTTCCGATACCTTAGTAAGTAATCGTTCAAGACACTATACACCGTGTACGAAGGCCGATACTGGAGTATGCAGCACCAGTTTGGAATCCACACTTGATCAAGCACGTCAAGAAATTAGAGGAAGTGCAAAGGTTTGCAACAAGGTTAGTTCTGGAACTGAGGAGAATGTCTTACGAAGAATGGTTAAGAGAAATTGGCCTGACGACACTGGAGGACAGGAGGGTTAGGGGAGACATGATAACGACATAAAAAATACTGCATGGAATAGACGAGATGGACAGAGACATGATGTTCCAGTGATGGGACACAGAAACAAGGGGTCACAATTGGAAGTTGAAGACTCAGATAAGGCAAAGGGATGTTAAGACGTATTTCTTCAGCCACAGGGTTGTTAGGAAGTGGAATAGTCTGGCAAGTGACGTAGTGGAGGCAGGAACCATACATAGTTTTTAGATGGGGTACAATAAAGCTCATGGAGCAGGGACAGGGAAGACCCAGTAGTGGTCAATGAAGAGGCAGGGCCAGGCGCTGAGTCTCGACCCTTGCAACGACAATTAGGTGAGTACAATTAGGTGAGCACACATACACTCACACATACACACACACCTCACACAGACGTAGAGGCACAAGGCTCCGAGAACCTTAGTGTTTGTAAGGCATGCAGTAACTGCTAGCAGTAATCAGTTGTAGTAACAACGTCAGTGAACAATACTACGAGTGATATCCAAAGTTATTAGTTAGAAAAAGTCGAGAAGAAGCCTGAAATCATTAATATTTCAATGCGCCAAATTGTTAGGGGCCTAGCAGGCACCTGATGCCACACAGATTCAAATATACAAAGATCAAAGCGAGTGTGGAAGCGGGTGTTCAAGAATTACGAGAGATTGGTTAACAAGTGAAATGTAGGGCACCATACAGTGAGAGTGAAAAAGTTAACAAGCAAAAGGAGAAAGGAAAAATAAAATATATAACAAGGGAAGGTGGCAGGAGTAGGCCTGCTGAAGCAGTGACGTCACAACAGTTGTACTCACCTAATTGTGGTTGCAGGGGTCGAGACTCAGCTCCTGGCCCCGCCTCTTCACTGATCGCTACTGGATCCTCTCTCTCTCTGCTTCCTGAGCTTTGTCATACCTCTTCTTAAAACTATGTATGGTTCCTGCCTCCACTACTTCACTTGCTAGGCTATTCCACTTGCTGACAACTCTATGACTGAAGAAATACTTCCTAACGTCCCTCTGACTCGTCTGAGTCTTCAGCTTCCAGTTGTGACCCCTTGTGTGACATCATGCATATAAAATGTAACACCGAATGTGAAGTACATTCTATCATAAGTGAAAAGTGAAATCGCTTGAGGAATGCGGGATGTATGAGCATATATGGTTATAAACATCATGAGTGAAGGATTTTCCAAATAGTGATAGAAGGCCTATGTACGACGACTACGTCATCAGCATCTGGCATCTTGTCACCGCGCCGCTGCCAGCGCAAGTATTGTGGTTGCATGTTGTCGGGTTCTGGATTCTGGTCTCTGCATCACTGTTAGATACTGGTCATTCACTCCTGCAAGCTATTACCAGAATTAGAGTAGAAATAGCATAGGTAAGGTGAAGATAATGTTGACGAGAGTGTGAGTAGTAAAGCGGTCTAGTGAGGGATAACGTCAGACACTCCTAGAAGCTAAGACAAGCTAAATTTTACAACCTAGTTACTTTCTGTATTTTATAAGTAGAATTGATAAGTGTTAGAATTACTAATGGTAAGTTTTAGTATAAATACTTAGAAGTGAGGGCACACACACACACACACACACACACACACACACACACACAGGAACAAGCAGTCAGGCACTTGTAAAAGCTGTAGTACACACACACATACACAGGATTTCACACCTTCCTGTTAACTGACCTGATAACCCTCCCTCTAACATTCCACTATCCACTATTCCCCCTTTCTTTTTTTTTCTCTCTCTCTCTCAATACCTATCTCTCTCTCTACCTCTCTCTACCTATCTCTCTCTACCTATCTTTTTCACTACCTATCTCTCTCTCTCTACCTATCTCTCTCTTTACCTATCTCTCTCACTCCCCTCTCCCAGCTCTCCCATCTCCCATCTCTCCCCTCTAACATCTCTCCCCTCTAACATCTCTCCCCTCTAATATCTCTTCCCTCTAACTCCTCCCCCCTCTAAAATCTCTCCCCCTCTCATTATCTCTCCCCTCTCCCATTTCCCATCTCTCTCTCTCCCCTCTCTCTCCCATTTCCTCTCTCTCCCCTCTATCTCTTCCATCTCCCCCTCTCTCACCCATCTCCCCAGTCTCTCCTGCTCTCTCTCCCCTCTCTTTGCCCCTCTCTCTCTCCCCTCTCTCCTCTCTCTCGCTCTCTCTCCCCCCTTTTCCCTTCTCACTCTCCCCCTCTCTCCTACCTTTCCCTTCTCTTTCCCTCTCTCTCTCTTGCTCTCTCTCTCTCTCCCCTTTTCCGTTCTCACTCTCCCCCTCTCTCTTTCCTTCTACCTTTCCCTTTCTCTCTCTCTCTCTCTCTCTCTCTCTCTCTCCCTCTTTTCTCTTAAAAAAAGAAAAGAGAAAAAAGAAAAAAGAAAGGGAAGAAAAGGGAAAAAAGAAAAAAAAAGAAAAAAAAAATGGTGGGGATTCGAAGGAACCAGGTATCAGATGAGAATGGTTCTGGTACGGAGGAGTGGATGGAGGAGCAGTGGACAAGGATGGAACAAGAGTGGGAGAGAAAATTAGAAGAGCTTTCTGAAAAAAAAATGGAGACAGAGCTTTCTGTGAAATTAGAAAAAGAGTTGGAGAAGGAGAAGAAGGATTGGGAGGCACAAGTCAAAACTGCAGTAGCCAGGATAAGGGTCTTAGAAGATGAGGTAAACAGGCTGAAGCGAGTTACAGGAGCACTGACCAGAGAAGACACAGCATATGAAGCTGAGAGGCCAAACAGGAAGGATGGAGATATGAATTATGCTAAGGTCATATCAGCCTGCTGGGTGCAGATGGGTGCAGATGGAGAGGGTGATAGGTCAAATGCGGAGGCACAACCATGCTACCAAGAGCCACTGGAAAAAAAAGGGATAAAATTACCACGTACAGACAGGAACCAGAGTTACAGAGGGAGAGGTAATGGGAAGAGGAAAGGGCAAAATCAGTGTTTATCCATGGGCTTCAGGAGAGGGAGAAAAGGACACACTTGGATCCACTTCGAGGACAGCGTGAAACAAGCTTTTATGCCACAAGACGGGCAAAAAGCAGCAACTTCACTCTGGCTCTACCCTTCTCCAGAACATCATTCCATCTGAGATCATATATACCCAGGATGACTCGAGTATGGAACACATTCGTACAGCATAATTATGTCAACGAGATAAAGTCAGTTGATCACATGAAAATGCTGGCCCACAGATGGCTCCAACTTCATCCTGTTCCCTACTTGTATGTCTCATAACAATAAAAATGCTTTCAAATGAGCTGATGTAGGTAACAGCTCTTAGCTTGCCAATAAAGTTAGGAATCCTTAACCTGTAAATAGCTTGTCAATAAAGCTAGGGATCCTTAACCTTCTCAAACCCTGTGTAAAAAAAAAAAAAAGAGACGACAGGCAGAAAGAAATGAGATTGTGAACATCATCACAGAAATAGGTGAAGAAAACATGGGCGAGATTGTAAATTTTCAGAGAATAAGGAGGTACCTGAAGGGGAGAAAACAACCAATCAAGCTGATTCTCAGGATAGAAACAGTGCGGAACAGGATCCTCCAAGAGAAACCACGGTTGAAATACTCGGAACAGTACAAAAGGGTGTTCCTAGACAGAGACAGAACATAAACAGAATGACAGCAGCTGAGGGAGAGGACAAAAAAGTGAAAGGAGCTAGGAAAGGAGACAAGGATGGAACCAGCAGAGGTCAGTCGGAGCAGGACAGAGCAGCAACGGCAAGCACACACAGAACTATCCTCCGAACCCCATAACCTATCACACCATCCCAACACAAACCACAATCCATACTCACAACTTCTACCTAACACCCAGCTATGGAATCATACAGTATGCTACCATGTCTCCCACCCTCACAGGCCCCCCAAATAAGTGGGAGGAGTGGTATGAAAGAGTCAAAGAGGTATCACCAGACACCATAGCTCTCACAGAAACCAAGCTTACATGTATGAAAACAGATGCCATCTTTCCAACGGGATACCAGATCTTGAGGAAAGTCAGAGGGAACAGGACGGGTGGAGGAGTGGCACTGCTGATAAAAAACCGATGGAATTTTGATGAGCTGGAGAGAGGAGACAGCGGTGAAACAAGCAAATACATAGCAGGAACGCTTCACTCTGGAGGTTCCAAGGTGGTAATTGCAGTGATGTATAACCCACCACAGACCAGCAGGAGGCCAAGGCAAGAGTATGACGAGAGCAATAGAGCGATGGTTGATACACTGGCTGCAGTGGCCAGAAGAGCTCGTGCATGCAGGGCAAAGCTCCTGATCATGGGTGACTTTAACCACAAGGAGATTGATTGGGAGAACTTGGAGCCACATGGGGGCCAAGATACATAAAGGGCTAAGATGATGGAGGTGGTACTGGAAAACTTCATGTACCAACACGTAAGGGACACTACAAGAGAGAGAGGAGAGAATGAACCAGCAAGACTGGACCTAGTATTCACCTTGAGTAGTGCAGATATTGAGGACATCACATATGAAAGGCCCCTTGGGGCCATCGATCATGTGGTTTTAAGCTTTTAATACACAGAGGTACACGTGGAGGGGGAAGCAGGAAGACCAGGACGAATGAAGGCAAACTACAAGAAAGGGGACTACATGGGAATGAGGAACTTCCTGAACGGGGTTCAATGGGACAGAGAACTGGCATGGAAGCCAGTTAATGAGATGATGGAATATGTAGCAAAAATGCGCAAGGAGGCTGAGGAGAGGTTTGTACCCAAAGGTAACAGGAATAATGAAAAAGCCAGGATGAGCCCATGGTTCACCCAAAGGTGCAGGGAGACAAAAACCAAGTGTGCTAGGGAATGGAAGAAATATAGAAGGCAAAGGACCCAGGAGAATAAGGAGAGCAGTTGTAGAGCCAGAAGTGAATATGCACAGATATGAAGGGAGGCCCAACGACAATATGAAAACGACATAGCAGCAAAAGCCAAATCTGACCCGAAGCTGTTATACAGCCACATCAGGAGGAAAACAACAGTCAAGGACCAGGTAATCAGGCTAAGGAAGGAAGGAGGAGAGACAACAAGAAATGACCGTGAAGTATGTGAGGAACTCAACAAGAGATTCAAAGGAGTGTTCACAGAGGAGACAGAAGGGGCTCCAGAAAGACGGAGAAGTGGGGCACACCACCGAGCACTGGACACAGTACACACAACCGAGGAAGAAGTGAAGGGGCTTCTGGGCGAGCTAGATACCTCATAGACAATGGGGCCAGATAACATCTCTCGATGTGTCCTGAGAGAGGAAGCAGAGGCACTATATGTACCCCCTAACAACAATATTCAATACATCTATCGAAACAGGGAGATTGCCTGAGGCATGGAAGACAGCAAATGTAGTCCCAATCTTTAAAAAAGGAGACAGACATGAAGCACTAAACTACAGACCAGTGTCACTGATATATATAGTATGGAAAGTTATGGAGAAGATTATCAGGAGAAGAGTGGTGGAGCACCTAGAAAGGAATGATCTCATCAACAGCAGCCAACATGGTTTCAGGGACGGGAAATCCTGTGTCACAAACCTACTGGAGTTCTATGACATAGTGACAGCAGTAAGACAAGAGAGAGAGGGGGTGGGTGGATTGCATTTTCTTGGAATGCATGAAGGCGTTTGACACAGTTCCACACAAGACATTAGTGCAAAAACTGGAGGGCCAAGCAGGGATAACAGGGAAGGCACTACAATGGATCAGGGAATACTTGTCAGGAAGACAGCAGCGAATCATGGTACGTGGCGAGGTGTCAGAGTGGGCATCTGTGACCAGCGGGGTCCCACAGGGATCAGTCCTAGGACCAGTGCTGTTTCTGGTATTTATGAACGACATGACCGAAGGAATAGACTCCGAAGTGCCCCTGTTTGCAGATGACGTGAAGTTGATGAGAAGAATTCATTCGATCGATCTGGACAGGCTGCAGACCTGGTCCAGAAATTGGCTCCTGGAGTTCAACCCCACCAAGTGCAAAGTCATGAAGATTGGGGTAGGGCAAAGAAGACCGCAGACTAGGGGGCCAGAGAATACAAACCTCGCTCAAGGAAAAAGATCTTGGGGTGAGTGTAACACCAGGCACATCTCCTGAAGCCCACATCAACCAAATAACTGCTGCAGCATATGGGCGCCTAGCAAACCTCAGAACAACATTCCGAGATCTTAATAAGGAATCGTTCAGGACCCTGTACACCGTGTACGTTAGGCCCATATTGGAGTATGCGGCACCAGTTTGGAACCCACACCTAGCCAAGCACGTAAAGAAACTAGAGAAAGTGCAAAGGTTTGCAACAAGACTAGTCCCAGAGCTAAGAGGTATGTCCTACGAGGAGAGGTTAAGGGAAATCAACCTGACTACACTGGAGGACAGGAGAGATAGTGGGGACATGATAATGACATACAAAATACTGAGAGGAATTGACAAGGTGGACAAAGACAGGATGTTCCAGAGATGGGACACAGCAACAAGGGGTCACAGTTGGAAGTTGAAGACACAGATGAATCACAGGGATGTTAGGAAGTATTTCTTCAGCCACAGAGTAGTCAGGAAGTGGAATAGTTTGGGAAGCGATGTAGTGGAGGCAGAATCCATACATAGCTTTGCAGAGGTATGATAAAGCTCACGGTTCAGGGAGAGTGACCTAGTAGCGACCAGTGAAGAGGCGGGGCCAGGAGCTTGGACTCAACCCCTGCATCCTCAACTAGGTGAGGACTAGGTGAGCGCGCGCGCGCGAACCATACAACCTATCACACCATCCCAACACACACACACACACACACAACACCGACTATAGAATCTCACAGTACACACACACACACACAGTGTTGGAAAGGAAACTGAAGGTATGGTACACAAACGCTGATGGAATAACAAATAAGTGGGAGGAGTGGCACGAAAGAGTCAAAGAAGCATCACCGGACATCATAGCTCTTACAGAAACCAAGCTTACAGGTATGATAACAGATGCCATCTTTCCAACGGGATACCAAATCCTGAGGAAAGACAGAGGGAACAGGGGGGGTGGAGGAGTGGCGTTGCTGATCAAAAATCGCTGGAATTTTGATGAGCTGGAGAGAGGAGATAGCGGAGAAGAAAGTGATTACATAGTGGGAACACTTCACTCTGGAGGTCCCAAGGTGGTAATAGCAGTGATGTATAACCCACCACAGAACAGCAGGAGGCCAAGGCAAGAGTACGACGAGAGCAATAGAGCGATGGTTGACACACTGGCTAGAGTGGCCAGAAGAGCTCATGCATGCAGGGCAAAGCTCCTGATCATGGGTGACTTTAACCACAAGGAGATCGATTGGGAGAACTTGGACCCACATGGGGGCCAAGATACATGGAGGGCTAAGATGATGGAGGTGGTACTGGAGAACTTCATGTACCAACACGTAAGGGACACTACAAGAGAGAGAGGAGAGGATGAACCAGCAAGGCTGGACTTAGTATTCACCTTCAGTAGTGCAGATATCGAGGACATCACATATGAAAGACCCCTTGGGGCCAGTGACCATGTGGTTTTAAGCTTCGAATACACAGTAGAGCTACAAGTGGAGGGAGAAGCAGGAAGGCCAGGACGAATGAAGCCAAACTACAAGAAAGGGGACTACACAGGAATGAGGAACTACCTGAACGGGGTTCAGTGGGACAGAGAACTGGCAGGGAAGCCAGTTAATGAGATGATGGAATATGTAGCAACAAAATGCAAGGAGGCTGAGGAGAGGTTTGTACCCAAGGGTAACAGGAGTAATGAAAAAGCCAGGATGAGCCCATGGTTTACCCAAAGGTGCAGGGAGGCAAAAACCAAGTGTGCTAGGGAATGGAAGAAATATAGAAGGCAAAGGACCCAGGAGATTAAGGAGAACAGTCGTAGAGCCAGAAACGAATATGCACAGATAAGAAGGGAGGCCCAAAGACAATATGAAAGTGACATAGCAGTGAAAGCCAAATCTGACCCGAAACTGTTGTACAGCCACATCAGGAGGAAAACAACAGTCAAGGACCAGGTAATCAGGCTAAGGAAGGAAGGAGGAGAGACAACAAGAAATGACCGTGAAGTATGTGAAGAACTCAACAAGAGATTCAAAGAAGTGTTCACAGAGGAGACAGAAGGGACTCCAGAAAGACGGAGAGGTGGGGCACACCACCAAGTGCTGGACACAGTGCACACAACCGAGGAAGAAGTGAAGAGGCTTCTGAGTGAGCTAGATACCTCAAAGGCAATGGGGCCAGATAACATCTCCCCATGGGTATTGAGAGAGGGAGCAGAGGCGCTATGTGTACCCCTAACAACAATATTCAATACATCTATCGAAACAGGGAGATTGCCTGAGGCATGGAAGACAGCAAATGTAGTCCCAATCTTTAAAAAAGGAGACAGACATGAAGCATTAAACTACAGACCAGTGTCACTGACATGTATAGTATGCAAAATCATGGAGAAGATTATCAGGAGAAGAGTGGTGGAACACCTAGAAAGGAATGATCTCATCAACAGCAGCCAGCATGGTTTCAGGGACGGGAAATCCTGTGTCACAAACCTACTGGAGTTCTATGACATGGTGACAGCAGTAAGACAAGAGAGAGAGGGGTGGGTGGATTGCATTTTCTTGGACTGCAAGAAGGCGTTTGACACAGTTCCACACAAGAGATTGGTGCAAAAACTGGAGGACCAAGCAGGGATAACAGGGAAGGCACTACAATGGATCAGGGAATACTTGTCAGGAAGACAGCAGCGAGTCATGGTACGTGGCGAGGTGTCAGAGTGGGCACCTGTGACCAGCGGGATCCCGCAGGGGTCAGTCCTAGGACCAGTGCTGTTTCTGGTATTTGTGAACGACATGACGGAAGGAATAGACTCTGAGGTGTCCCTGTTTGCAGATGACGTGAAGTTGATGAGAAGAATACACTCGATCGAAGACCAGGCAGAACTACAAAGGGATCTGGACAGGCTGCAGACCTGGTCCAGCAATTGGCTCCTGGAGTTCAATCCCACCAAGTGCAAAGTCATGAAGATTGGGGAAGGGCAAAGAAGGCCGCAGACGGAGTACAGTCTAGGGGGTCAGAGACTACAAACCTCACTCAAGGAAAAAGATCTTGGGGTGAGTATAACACCAGGCACATCTCCTGAAGCGCACATCAACCAAATAACTGCTGCAGCATATGGGCGCCTAGCAAACCTCAGAACAGCATTCCGACATCTTAATAAGGAATCGTTCAGGACCCTGTACACCGTATACGTTAGGCCCATATTGGAGTATGCGGCACCAGTTTGGAACCCACACCTAGCCAAGCACGTAAAGAAACTAGAGAAAGTGCAAAGGTTTGCAACAAGACTAGTCCCAGAGCTAAGAGGTATGTCCTATGAGGAGAGGTTAAGGGAAATCAACCTGACGACACTGGAGGACAGGAGAGATAGGGGGGACATGATAACGACATACAAAATACTGAGAGGAATTGACAAGGTGGACAAAGACAGGATGTTCCAGAGATTGGACACAGTAACAAGGGGACACAGTTGGAAGCTGAAGACACAGATGAATCACAGGGATGTTAGGAAGTATTTCTTCAGCCACAGAGTAGTCAGTAAGTGGAATAGTTTGGGATGCGATGTAGTGGAGGCAGGATCCATACATAGCTTTAAGCAGAGGTATGATAAAGCTCACGGCTCAGGGAGAGTGACCTAGTAGCGATCAGTGAAGAGGCGGGGCCAGGAGCTTTGACTCAACCCCTGCATCCTCAACTAGGTGAGGACTAGGTGAGCGCGCGCGCGCGCACACACACACACACACACACACACACACACACACACACACACACACACACACACACACACACGCCAGGAGCTTGGACTCGACCCCTGCAACCTCAACTAGGTGAGTACACCAAATGCGAAGTCATGAAGATCGGGGAAGGGCACAGAAGACCGCAGACGGAGTATAGGCTAGGTGGCCAAAGACTGCAAACCTCGCTCAAGGAGAAAGATCTTGGGGTGAGTATAACACTTAGCACGTCTCCGGAAGCACACAACCAGATAACTGCTGCAGCATGTGGGCGCCTGGCAAACCTGAGAACAGCGTCCCGATACCTTAGTAAGGAATCGTTCAAGACACTGTACACCGTGTACGTCAGACTCATACTGGAGTATACAGCACCTGTTTGGAACCCACACTAGATCAAAGGAAAGAAATTAGAGAAAGTTCAAAGGTTTGCGACAAGGTTAGTTCCAGAGCTAAGGGGAATGTCCTATGAAGAAAGGTTAAGGGAAATCGGCCTTACGACACTGGAGGACAGGAGGGTTAGGGGAGACATGATAACGACATGCAAAATACTGCGTGGAATAGACGAGGTGGACAGAGACAGGATGTTCCAGAGAGGAGACACAGAAACAAGGGGTCACAATTGGAAGTTGAAGACCCAGATGAGTCAAAGGGATATTAGGAAGTATTTCATCAGTCAAAGAGTAGCCAGGAAGTGAAATAGCCAAGCAAGTGAGGTATTGGAGGCAGGAACCATACATAGCTTTAAGATAAGGTATGATAAAGCTCATGGAGCAGGGAAAGGGAGGACCTAGTAGCACTCGGTGAAGAGGCGGGTCCAGGAGCTGAGTCTCGACCCCTGCAACCACAATTAGGTGAGTACACACACACACATACAAGAAGCATCAACACTGGCTATTTCAATGACTGTATAGTAGGAGATATATTATTTTTGGTCCACCGCTGCTTATAAGACCCTATTGAACAACAGCAGAGTGAGGCAGGAGTACCAGGAACATAAAAAGAGCCGAAATACATTCTTGAAAAGGGAAGCACAGAGAGCGTGTAGGACCGAATCAAAGATACCGGTTGTAAGGTATTCCAATTACTAAGAGATCTGGGTACCACGTTGGGGCTCGCAAACATGAAGAGCAAAACTGATGGAGACCGAAATGGAAAAGTTCATTTCCCAACATGACAGACTACAGGAAACAAATATGTGAGGTTAACTAATGTCATAACTGCCTTCAGAATCTTTTAGGATTCATTATATGACATACGTCAGGCCATTCATGGCATATGTAGCACCAGCAAGGAGCTCCCACCTGGTAAAGTATGTACGACAACTCAAAAAAGGTCACAGATGGAAGCTAAATACACAAATAAACCACAAGGATATTAGGAAATACTTTCTGTTAGTCTCAGAATGGCAAATAGGTTGCAAAAGCTTGTGAGGAAAAATTTTCTGTGTAAATATTTTTCGTGTTGGAAGATTCAAAAACACCTTTATTTCCTCTTCGTGCTACCACTAGAGCGATGTCGAACGTTAAATAGACATCCTAGCAACATGGTAAGTCATTTGACAACAATGACCTGTCAGAGATTTCTCCTAAACGTGAGCCTAGCAGGGACACAACAGAATTTAAAGTTTTTACTCAAGCTGACTCGATCAAGTATCAGGTTGTTGACCAGTCACTAGAGAGAGCGAGAGAGAGAGAGAGAGAGAGAGAGAGAGAGAGAGAGAGAGAGAGAGAGAGAGAGAGAGAGAGAGAGAGAGAGAGAGAGAGAGAGAGAGAGAGAGATATATATTCTTGTGGAAATCTGTACTACCACAATCACAGAAGATGGTATTACCATCATGGTGAATCATAGTAGGCAGACTATTGACTTTGCTCATAAGAGTTTTTCAGGAGGGCATTTAGATGTTAAAAAACACTAGGCATACTTGTTAAGTGCTGTACATAGCCTAAAATGATGGATGCTGTTACAGAACATCCTTATCGGTTTAGCGCTTTCTTTGATTACAATAATACTTATGTTACAGAACACAAGAAGCGTTGTCACACCTGTCAGGTAATTAGTAAGCCTTCACACTCAACACCTCCAACTGCACTTATACCAGCTTTTGGTGAGCCTTTCTCTTGGCTTATAATAGACTGTGTTGATCCACTACGAGATCTATTTTGGGAAAACATCTGTTTATTTTAATGGATACAGCGACCCTCGCTATGATGAAGCAGCTGCTATGAGAAAGATTAATTTCTGTGTTATAGAATGAGTACTGATAATTTTTTTCTTCTGGGTTGGTCTACCACGAGAGATTCAGTCGGATCAGATTGTGAATATACCCTTAAATATTTCTATCCTCCAGTGTCATCAGGCTGAGTTCCCTTAACCTCTCCTCATAGGACATACCCCTTAGCTTCGGAACAAGTCTCGTTGCATACCTCTGCGCTTTCTTCATTTTTTGACATGCTTGACTAGATGTGGGTTCCATAAAGATACTATAAACTCCGATATAGGCTTGATATTTATTGTATACTGTGCCATGAATGACTTCTTACTTAGATGTTTAAAGCTGCACTTAGATTTGCTGCAGCAGTTATTTGGTAGATGTGTGCCAAAGATGATATGTTCGGTACAATACTCACCCTATGGTCCTTCTCCTTGAGAGAAATTTTCAGACTTTGCTTCCCGAGCCTGTACTCCGTTTGTGGTCTCTCCCCTTCTCCAAACTTCATAACTTTTGCACTTGCTCCATTACCTAATAATAATCCCTCTCCCTCTCGCTACCCAATACCCCTGCACCCTTCCCTGCCATGCTGCGCTGTATGACCCTTGTAGGTTTAGCGCTTCTTTTTTATTATAACAATAATTTGCACTTGCCTGGGTTAAACTCCAGACCTACAGCCTGTTCAGATTCATTTGTAGCCTTGTCTGGTTCACGTCTGATTGTATCCTCTTCATTAGTTTCACATAACCTGCGAACAGGAATACCTCTGACTATCGTGTTCATCACGTATACAAGCAACAACACCGGTCCTTGTGCTGATCCTTGTTGAATCCCACTCGTCAGATTCACCCATTCCGACACCGTCCTGTCAGCTTTCCCTTGATCCATTGTAGTGTTTTCGCTGATATTCCTCTGTGTGTCGTTGTCGTTGTTGTTGTTTAGTTATTAGGTGTCAAGGTAATTGTCGATAGACCTTTACTTGGCTTGTTGTCATAGGCTCTTGTCGAAAGAGAGAGAGAGAGAGAGAGAGAGAGAGAGAGAGAGAGAGAGAGAGAGAGAGAGTATGAGTTATTCTCAGTCATGAAGAGTGTTAATTTTCATATTTTTAACGAAATATGTAAAGTAATATTAATGTTTTAAAACTATCAGCCGTTTTTAAACCGATACCAAGTACTGATACCGCAAAAATGGTTGATACCAACCCATTCCGATACTTTGTCACATCTCTACTCCACACCTCCCCATCTCCAAACTATGAATTCTCTGCATAATATTCACACCACACACTGTCCTCATACATGACAACTCTACTGCCTTCAGCCTTTTCCTCGCTGCAACATTTAAAACCCATGCTTCATACGCATACAAAAGTGTTAGTAGCACTGCTGTACGAGTTCTTTGCCTTCACAGATGTTTCAGTATACCACCGATCTTTTTCCCTTCATTAATTCTATGACTCACTTCATCTCTCATTGAATTATCTGCCAACAAATCCATTCACAAATTAAATTTCTCTATATTTCCCCCAATCTGAAATACAATCTCTCATTGCCTATATTTTTTAGTCTAATCATTTTGCTCTTTTCTATGTTTGCTTATAATTACCTTATTTTAAACATGTTTTTAAAAATTCGTTTACCAACCTTTGCAACTTCTCTCCTGTAACTCCCACAAGAACTGCATCATCTGCAAAAATAAACAAAAATCAAATGTGACAGCTTCCATTCCGTACCAGATTACCACATTTCATTTCCACACTTCTCCCCAACACTATCGTTCACTTCTTTTACAACTCCATCTATAAATATGTTAAGCGACCATGGTGTCACCACACATCTCTACCCCCATCTGCAACATCTGCAGCATTGCTATACCATATCATATGTCTTTTCTAATTCCATAAATGCAATGTAAAGTTCCTAACCTTTTCCTATGTATTGTTCACTCATGTGCATCAATGTAAACACGATCTACACATCTCCTGCCCTTCCTGATACCTCATATTTTCTCTGCAATCCTAATCTTTGTCTTACCGATAATTCTTTAAATAATGACTCGGTATACTCAGTGGGTTCATTTACTTATAATTCTTACTCTTTTATTCCCTTTTCTTTTATGCAAAAGAATTATGCATGCGCTCCTTCACTCTCTAGGTAACTTCCCCCCTTTCATGCATGTATTGAACAAGTGTACCAAGCACCTCCAGCTCTTCCTCACTCTAGGTGTTATAACTCCTGCCCACTGCAAGAAATTATTTCCTTCCTCTCTTTGTCAACATTAATACCTCCTGAAAATATTCCCTTCATATTCCCAGTTCCTCCATCTCCGCATCTAATGGCTTCCCTCTTTTATTTTTAATTGTTAAATTCATTTGTTCCCTTGTCTTTACTCAGGCTGCTAATTGCATTCCTATAACATTTCAATAATGAAAAAGGTACCAGATATAAGCAAATTTCCTAAATTTACTTGTAACAGATAACTGAACTGTAGATATAAATCCAGATATACTCCTGTTAAATCTTTTGGGGCCTAGTTCCTAGGCCTTTTGAGTATCCACATGCTCCTGCGCTACCGTCCACAGGGTGGATATGGGGTGCACAGTAAACTAACCACTTCGCTGGCAAAATCTAAATCTAATCTTTATCAACTTACTGTTCTCAATCCAACACTTTTCCTCATTTTTATCATTTTTTTTTTCATGAAACTCCTGCCACTCTCAGTAGCTCGTCTTTAAAACTGCCAGAAATGTTTTTTACAGTACAAAAAGGGACAACCAGCCTTATTCAACTAAAAATATGTTGGTTCTCCCTTACCATGAAAACTTGGTTGATATGCCTTCTCTTCTTAAGAATTTTAATATCAAAGTTGTATTTAAAAATCTTGATACAGTAGAAAAACTTTTGATATAAAACTCCCCCCAAAATCCTGACGGATGTCTATAAGATTCCTTGTAAAGTTTGTGATAAAGTTTATTACGGTCAAACTGGTAAAAGTCTCAAACTAAGATTAAAACAACATAAATATAGCATTAGAACTGGACAAGATTCTAATGCTCTATTTATTCATGTGATAGATTTTAACCATCCAATTGATTTTCAAAAAGTTGAGAAAGTAGTATCAACAAGTCCATGGTCGACAGGAATATAATTGAATCATTTGTCATAAAAAGCAGTTTTGAAAATAATATGAATATTTATTTTGGTTTATTTAAATTGGACTCTTTCATAATTAATAAAATTTGGGAAGAATTTAATGATACATTACACAGTAAAAAATCTTAATGCTTGGGCAGAGTATCCGGTGTATTTCACAGCGTCGGGTATTGTCACGTGACTGTGAGGTGTAGTTTTGCCCCTTTATATGCCTTTTTGTTGATGTTTTGTTTTTATAGTTCCTTGATAATGTGAGAAGTCATGAGAGCGCTTGGAATTTCACTATTTTTTCACAGTGGTTGTTCTGCATATTGTGATATCACCAGTTTACTGTGATTTTTATATATTGTATATATATATATATATATATATATATATATATATATATATATATATATATATATATATATATATATATATATATATATATATATGTCGTGCCGAATAGGTAAAATTAATCAATTAGGAAGATCTCATTTAAAATTATGTCCTTTCCACCACCCTAGCACCGCCTTACCACCACCCTAGCACCGCCTTACCACCACCCTAGCACCATCTTACCACCACCCTAGCACCACCTTACCACCACCCTAGCACCACCTTACCACCACCCTAGCACCGCCTTACCACCACCCTAGCACCACCTTACCACCACCCTAGCACCACCTTACCACCACCCTAGCACCGCCTTACCACCACCCTAGCACCGCCTTACCACCACCCTAGCACCACCTTACCACCACCCTAGCACCGCCTAACCACCACCTTACCACCACCCTAGCACCACCTTACCACCACCCTAGCACCGCCTAACCACCACCCTAGCACCACCTTACCACCACCCTAGCACCGCCTAACCACCACCTTACCACCACCCTAGCACCGCCTTACCACCACCCTAGCACCACCTTACCACCACCCTAGCACTGCCTTACCACCACCCTAGCACCGCCTAACCACCACCTTACCACCACCCTAGCACCACCTTACCACCACCCTAGCACCGCCTAACCACCACCCTAGCACCGCCTTACCACCACCCTAGCACCACCTTACCACCACCCTAGCACCGCCTTACCACCACCCTAGCACCACCTTACCACCACCCTAGCACCGCCTAACCACCACCTTACCACCACCCTAGCACCACCTTACCACCACCCTAGCACCGCCTAACCACCACCCTAGCACCGCCTTACCACCACCCTAGCACCGTCTTACCACCACCCTAGCACCGTCTTACCACCACCTTAGCACCGCCTTACCACCACCCACCCTAGTACCGCCTTACCACCACCCTAGCACCGCCTTACCACCACCCTAGCACCGCCTTACCACCACCCTAGCACCGCCTAACCACCACCCTAGCACCGCCTTACCACCACCCTAGCACCACCTTACCACCACCCTAGCACCGTCTTACCACCACCCTAGCACCGTCTAACCACCACCCTAGCACCGCCTTACCACCACCCTAGCACCGCCTGACCACCACCCTAGCACCACCTAACCACCACCCTAGCACCGCCTTACCACCACCCTAGCACCGCCTTACCACCACCCTAGCACCACCTAACCACCACCCTAGCACCACCTTACCACCACCCTAGCACCATCTTACCACCACCCTAGCACCGTCTTACCACCACCCTAGCACCACCTTACCACCACCCTAGCACCGTCTTACCACCACCGTAGCACCGCCTTACCACCACCCTAGCACCGCCTTACCACCACCCTAGCACCGCCTTACCACCACCCTAGCACCGTCTTACCACCACCCTAGCACCACCTTACCACCACCCTAGCACCGTCTTACCACCACCCCTAGCACCGCCTTACCACCACCCTAGCACCGTCTTACCACCACCCTAGCACCGCCTTACCACCACCCTAGCACCGCCTGACCACCACCCTAGCACCACCTAACCACCACCCTAGCACCGCTTTACCACCACCCTAGCACCGCCTTACCACCACCCTAGCACCGTCTTACCACCACCCTAGCACCGCCTTACCACCACCCTAGCACCGCCTGACCACCACCCTAGCACCACCTAACCACCACCCTAGCACCGCCTTACCACCACCCTAGCACCGCCTTACCACCACCCTAGCACCACCTAACCACCACCCTAGCACCACCTTACCACCACCCTAGCACCGTCTTACCACCACCCTAGCACCACCTTACCACCACCAAAGCACCGTCTTACCACCCTAGCACCACCTAACCACCCTAGCTCCCCCTTTCCACCACCCTAGCACCGCCTTACCACCACCCTAGCACCACCTAACCACCCTAGCACCACCTTACCACCACCCTAGCACTGCCTTACCACCACCCTAGCACCACCTTACCACCACCATAGCACCGTCTTACCACCACCTCCACACACCCTTAGACAACCCCAGCAACACTTTACCATCATCTCCACAACCCCCTCCTTAAACAACCCCAGCAACACTTTACCATCACCTCCACAACCCCTTCTTAAACAACCCCAGCAACACTACCATCACCTCTACACCCCCTCCATAAACAACCCCAGCAACACTTTACCATCACCTCCACAACCCCTTCTTAAACAACCCCAGCAACACTTTACCATCACCTCCACAACCCCTTCTTAAACAACCCCAGCAACACTTTACCATCACCTCCACAACCCCTTCTTAAACAACCCCAGCAACACTTTACCATCACCTCCACAACCCCTTCTTAAACAACCCCAGCAACACTTTACCATCACCTCCACAACCCCTTCTTAAACAACCCCAGCAACACTACCATCACCTCTACACCCCCTCCATAAACAACCCCAGCAACACTTTACCATCACCTCCACACCCCCTTCTTAAACAAGTCCAGCAACACTACCATCACCTCCACACCCTCCTCCATAAACAACCTCAGCAACACTTTTCCATCACCTCCACAACCCCCTTCTTAAACAACCCCAGCAACACTACCATCACCTCCACACCCTCCTCCATAAACAACCTCAGCAACACTTTACCATCACCTCCACAACCCCTTCTTAAACAACCCCAGCAACACTACCATCACCTCCACACCCCCCTCCATAAACAACCCCAGTATCACTTTACCATCACCTCCACACCCCCCTCCATAAACAACCCCAGCAACACTTTACCATCACCTCCACAACCCCAGCAACACTACCATCACCTCCACACCCCCCTCCATAAACAACCCCAGTAACACTTTACCATCACCTCCACACACCCCTCCTTGCACCACACCAGAACCACCTTACCAACACCCTAGCATTCCTCTGCTGCTACCTCAGTGCCCCTCATCTACCACCCCAGGACCCCCACCCAACTCTCCCCACACCACTGTCAAGACTATAATGTTGCCTCTACGCTCCATGTAGTGGGATATCTTCCCCGGGGGAGACATTGTGACCTATTTCAATCCCTGCCAGTGCCTGGGGACCCTCTGATTTACAGGAAAGGAGGGTGGAGGCCTCTGTAGTTATGGAGAAGGGAGGACGAGGAGGGAGGAGAATTAGAGGCCTCTGCTGTATATTAGTAGAGAAAAAGTTCTTTTTCTTTGAAGGTTGGCTTTTGTAGCTATGGAACAGAATGGGAGTTGTTGGGGAAAAAGCCATCTGCATGTTTTTAGGAAGGTGGAAAGGAAGGAAGATTAGGAACTGGATTAAAAAGACATGTAAGCAAACACTAGGATATATTTATCAGAAACGCTTCGGTTCTAGTACATTGAAATTTCTAACACACAAGTCATCAAGGTTCCAGGACCGATACGTTTTTTAAAATGTCCTGGTGTTTACTTACGTGTTTTTAAACCAATTTGTCGGCATCAGTTACCAAGATTTATACCTAGATTTGGAAATGCTCATGTCAAAAGTCCAGCGGTTATTCAGGGATCAATACACTAACAGCTCATTTAAAAACACAACAAAATATCATGCCCATTAAAAACTTAAAAAACTATATCATCCCAGACATTATATATATATATATATATATATATATATATATATATATATATATATATATATATATATATATATATATATATATAACAGGTCAGCCGTCTCCCACCGAGGCAGGGTGACCCAAAAAGAAAGAAAATCCCCCAAAAGAAAATACTTTCATCATTCAACACTTTCACCTCACTCACACATTATCACTGTTTTTGCAGAGGCACTCAGAATACAACAGTTTAGAAGCATATACGTATAAAGATACTCAACATATCCCTCCAAACTGCTAATATCCCGAACCCCTCCTTTAGAGTGCAGGCATTGTACTTCCCATTTCCAGGATTCAAGTCCGGCTATATAAAATAACCGATTTCCCTGAATCCCTTCACTAAATATTACCCTTCTCACACTCCAACAGCTCGTCAGATCCCAAATACCATTCGTCTCCATTCACTCCTATCTAACACGCTCACGCACGCTTGCTGGAAGTCCAAGCCCCTCGCCCACAAAACCTCCTTTACCCCCTCCCTAGAGAGGCCTGAGCTTGTTACTACCTGCAGCTCATAAGACTGCCATCCCCACGAGCCCCTTTGAGGCGGGGTAGATGGCAGACCAGAGGCCTAGCTTGTCCCTACGAACCCCGTGAGGGCGGGGGATGTGGCTAGGCCTGGGGACAGTTGGTCCCAAAGATGAGGGGGTAGTTGTACCTCCTCCCATGTTACAATCCCATCTATAAATATATTAAACAACCATGGTGACATTACACATCCCTGTCTAAGACCTACTTTTACCGGGAAGTAGTCTCCCTCTCTTCTACACACCCTAACCTGAGCCTCACTATCCTCATAAAAACTCTTTACAGCATTTAGTAACTTACCACCTATTCCATATACTTGCAACATCTGCCACATTGCTCCCCTATCCACTCTATTATGTGTCTTTTCTAAATCCATAAATGCAATGAAAACTTCCCTACCTTTATCTAAATACTGTTCACATATATGCTTCAATGTAAACACTTGATCTACACATCCCCTACCCACTCTAAAACCTCCTTGCTCATCCGCAATTCTACATTCTGTCTTGCCTCTAATTCTTTCAATAATAACCCTACCGTACACTTATCCTGGTATACTCAGTAAAGTTATTCCTCCATAATTTTTACAATCTCTTTTGTCCCCCTTCCCTTTATATAAAGGGACTACAGATGCTCTCTGCCAACCCCTAGGTACCTTCCCCTCTTTCATACATTTATTAAACAAAAATACCAACCACTCCAACACTATATCCCCGCTGCTTTTAACATTTCTGTCATGATCCCGTCAGTTCCAGCTGCTTTACCCCCTTTCATTCTACGTAATGCCTGACGCACCTCCCCCACACTCACATCCTGCTCTTCTTCACTCTTAAAAGATGGTGTACCTCCCTGGCCAGTGAATGAAATTACCGCCTCCCTTTCTTCGTCGACCCTTTAAAAGTTCCTCGAAATATTTTCGCCATCTACCCAATATCTCCATCTCCCCATCTACTAACTCCCCTACTCTGTTTTTAACTGATAAATCCATTCGTTCCCTAGTCTTTCTTAACTTGTCTAACTCACTCCAAATTTTTTTCTTATTTTCATTAAAATTTCTTGACAGTGCCTCTCCCACTCTGTCATCTGCTCTTCTTTTGCACTCTCTCACCACTCTCTTCACATTTCTTTTACTCTCCATATACTCTACTCTTCTTATAACACTTCTGCTTTGTAAAAACTTCTCATAAGCTACCTCTTTCTCTTTTATCAAACCCTTTACTTCATCATTCCACCAATTACTCCTCTTTCCTCCTGCACCCACCCTCCTATAACCACAAATTTTTGCCCCACATTCTAATACTGTATTTTTAAAATTACTCCAACCCTCTTCAACCCCCCCCCCCCACTACTCATACTTGCACCAGCCCACCTTTCTGTCAATAGTTGTTTATAACTCACCCGAACTTCCCCCTCCCTTAGTTTATATACTTTCACCTCCCTCTTGTTGTTGCCAATTTCCTCTTGTCCCATCCACCTCTTACTCTAACTGTAGCTACAACTAGATAATGATTCGATATATCAGTTGCCCCTCTGTAAACGTGTACATCCTGGAGCCTACCTATCAATCTTTTATCCACCAATACATAATCTAACAAACTACTTTCATTACGTGCTACATCATACCTTGTATATTTATTTATCCTCTTTTTCATAAAATATGTATTACTTATTACCAAACCTCTTTCTACACATAGCTCAATTAAAGGCTCCCCATTTTCATTTACCCCTGGCACCCCAAATTTACCTACTACTCCCTCCACAACATTTTTACCCACTTTAGCATTGAAATCCCCAACCACAAGTACTCTCACACTTTTTCAAAATTCCCCACACATTCATTCAACATTTCCCAAAATCTCTCTCTCTACACTTCTCTCTTCTCCAGGTGCATAAACGTTTACTATAACCCACTTTTCATATCCAACCTCTATTTTACTCCACATAATCCTTGAATTAATATATTTATAGTCCCTCTTTTCCTGCCATAACTTATCCTTCAACATTACTGCTACTCCTTCTTTAGTTCTAACTCTATTTGAAACCCCTGACCTAATCCCATTTATTCCTCTCCACTGAAAGTCTCCCACCGCCTTCAGCTTTGTCTCAGGACATCCAGCTTCTTCTCATTCATAATATCCACAATCATCTCTTTCTTATCATTTATTTAATTTATTTATTTCTAAACTTCGCAGTTATGAAAACAAATATATTATAACCTGTTGGTGCAGAGTAAACCTTCATTAATTTATTTTATCTGGGAAAACTTTATAAACTCATACAAAGAAGAATATAAGAAGACTTATACAGGTAAGGTGACTGGCGAAGCGAGGAAGTAGATCAGTGTCAGGTGCCATTTGTGGTGGGTGTATCAGTAGCCGTCGGTAAAGCTTGCACTTGTTGTTAAGTTTCCCATACAAGGTGAATTTAGCAAGTGGATTGCTAATACTAAATGCTTTCTGGTTCTGTTCTACAGTGTTGGAAGTCTGTATGATTGCTAATTCCGAACAACGCTTCCTGGTTCCATGGTTTTCGTTTATGAATAGTTCTGCGCGTGTTTGTCTCGGAGTATAACAGGCGTTGTTCTAATTGTGATTGTTATATACGTAATTATATTTAAGATTTCTAATGTGCAGGATACATTCTGTTTCACCAATATAAAGTCTGTAACATTGTTTGCAGAAGATCACGTACACACCTGCTTCCATGTAGTTGTGGTGGACTGGTCAGTAAGTGTATGGTTTTTATGTGACTGTCATGTCGGTGACACTTTGCTTAAGACCCAAAGTTATGTATGTTATCAGATATACTACCAGCAGATAAAATTATTTGTTTTTTATATGTTGTCTTTTGATTTAAGTCTGCAATCAAAGATGAAGTAAAAGGGGAATTCTAGTCTCGAGAATGTGTTGGTAACAATAATATACTCCATGAAACTCCAGGCTGTATATGTTGCAGCCCTTATGGAAGGAACCAATGAGGATTCCATGTTCAGTATGCGTTTTGTTGTGTGAAAAAAAAGTGAATGAGATCGTCTTTATTAGAGAATAAATGAGGTTGGTTTGTATTTTTCTGCAGAGTAGAAAGATGGTTTGGTCGATGGGGATGTGTGTGAACAGAGAAGAGACGTTTAGACTGCTTAATTTCTTGCTTCTTTTGTAGATACTGTTGTTCGCTGAGTAGGTAAGCTGAGTGGGAGTGTACAGGCGTTGCTTATGGTACATGCTTTGCAAGTAGTCCTGCTAGATTGTGTTGCTCGTAACCAAATAAGAAGAGTTTCTAAATTGGCTCTGAAAGTTCCAGAACCTGGTTTATACGTTTCCTGGTTGATCATTCCTAACTTAATCTTCACCTACCTTGCCAGTCGATGTCCCAGAACCCGCAACAAATTCAATTAATTCTCATTTAGCAACACCTGAAGACCCCATTGTGACGGGCTTCCCAATCTGTCATATTCGCCAACTTTAATATGAAGCCGTTACAGGCTGGTTATCTCCCCTAGACCCTTCAGTACCCCCTAACCTTCTTAACAATATAAACTCAGAAGAACTTTCCATAAAATTTACAAAAGGAGAGGAAAAGGACGAAAAGAGGGATTATTACTGGTTTCCTTTCAGGAGCTCATAGGATTTATTTCTCACCCCTATTAATCATAGTATAATGCAACTAAATCAATAAAACATCAATAAAACGCTTCAAGAACTTCACTATCCTACCAGTTACACAGTTCTATTTATCAATAACACAAGCAATAATCTCAACAATTTTAGCATCAGGGTTGCCAACATATCCTCCAACACTATAAACATCATAATCAATGGCACCTTTTCCAGGGTCAACATGGTGCCATAGGAAGGATGAGATAGTGAAAAACTTTGAAGGACCTAAACAAGAGGATCAATAAATACAAACTCCTGCCAGAGGGATAACATAAACAATGTTTGTATAATTAACTGATGACCTTCCCCGACACCATACTGGTTATCAAAAATGCAGATAAGCGTAATAGGCTGTGCTTAGAATCTGTTCAATTACCACTACTAACACTATCACACAAAATTAAAGATCCTTAATTTAGGAAATAATGGTCGAAATTATTACTACTAATATCAAATAAAATAGGTAAAGGAACACTGTGGTCGACCGTCTGACCCATCCTAATTTTACTGCATTCGATGATTCCATCTGCCAGAGTCACCTTACTACTGGTGACGTTACTCGCTCACTCCGCTCCCCACGACACGCCTTCATTATATATAATTATACTCTGCTTGTCTTTGTGAGAGTTGACAAAATCCCTGGTTGGAAAAAATATTTTCTGAATTTGTTCTGTCCTCAACTGACGGAGTGGGAGACGGGCCACTGTAGTGTAACGAGGAGAGCGAAATTTGCTGAAGGTTGAGGGACTGATAGATTAATGGACTGAACACATCGACTCCAGGCTGAGGGACTGATTACCACAAACTCTTCATTTTCCACCGTTCTTCTCTATATTGGACTGTAGAAGACACTGGCTAGAGAAACGTTTCCGTAAAAAGGACTCCCATATGTTGCACAAGTGTCTCATTCTTTATATATTTAGTTAATGTATAGTTTTCCTTCAGTGAATAAATATAGGCAGCCTCTCTCGATCAGCGGACTGAAGTTCGAGTCTGCACTTCACCTTGCCATGAAATTAACCCACAAGCGCTTAGCGGATAGAGGATCGAGCCTCCAACAGTCCTCAGCTTAGAGAACGAAACATCGAGCCACCACTACTTCTTGAACTGCATGGCACTATCTGAACAAAGGATCGAGCACCTCCAGTGCTGGTGCACAATGAATCACATTAGCGAACGAAGGATCGAGGCTCCACTACTCCTAGCACTGAATGAATTACATTAGTTTAGCGATCGAAAGACCGAGGCTCCACCACTCCTGGCGCTGAATGAATCACACGAGTTTAGCGCACGAGGAATTAAGCCCCAAGCACTCCCGAGGGAGGTGCGCTTCATATAAACTAAAAATATCCACTGAGCCAACCTTCCCGGAATCGCTGTGAACGGGAGGAAGCAGCAGAGACTTATTTTCCAAATGGAAGCTAAATGAGATTAGCAGTTTTTAGACCTTTCATCCATTTTAAAGTTAAGTGGATTTAGCCTCCTCCAAGTCCTGGATTATAGGAGGCAGCGGATGAAATTATCTCCCCACTGGGAGGGGATATGTTTATATTTATCATGTTGTGGTTCTTGAGGGAAGATGGTGAGTATTGAGTGTGGTTACTGCTGTCAGTGTAACACTGACGTCACACTATGTCGGTGTAATACTGACGTCACACTAAATCTGTCAGTGTAACACTGACGTCACACTATGTCGGTGTAACACTGACGTCACACTATGTCGGTGTAATACTGACGTCACACTAAACCTGTCAGTGTAACACTGACGTCACACTATGTCGGTGTAACACTGACGTCACACTAAATCTGTCAGTGTAACACTGACGTCACACTAAATCTGTCAGTGTAACACTGACGTCACACTATGTCGGTGTAACACTGACGTCACACTAAATCTGTCAGTGTAACACTGACGTCACACTATGTCGGTGTAATACTGACGTCACACTAAATCTGTCAGTGTAACACTGACGTCACACTATATCCGTCAGTGTCAGTGCAACACTGACATCACACTATATCCGTCAGTGTCAGTGTAGCATTCACGCCATGCTATATCTGTCAGTGTAACATTTACATCACACTACATCTGTCATTGTCAGTGTAACATTGACTTCACACTACACCTATGTCCTATACCTCTTTCAGTCTCAGTGTAATACTGGCGTCACACTATACCTCTCTCAGTGTAACACTGACATCACACTATTTCTCTGTTGTAACACAGTGTAACACATCACACTATAACTATCAGTGTAGTAGTGAACCCACTAAAGCTCTGTCAGTCAGTGTAATACTGATCGCACACTTAAGCTCTATTCATTTTAACTTAATTGAAAACCATTAAAGGACAGCAGTATAAATGTGTATCCCATCCCATCCCACGCTCTCACTCTCTCTCTCTCTCTCTCTCTCTCTCTCTCTCTCTCTCTCCGCTTTTCGATAATAGCAATAATAATAATAATTATCATTGCCTGTCTCTGTTTGTCTGTCTGTCTCTCTCTCTCACAATACTATAAAATCTTGGCCACTAGTAATGTCTTGCTCAGATCAATGGTAATGAGACAACCTTTCTGCTACGAGCGACTATCACTTCTCCCACAAACTCAATTCTCCCTCTTGCTGGAAAAAGCATTTCGGTCCACTTTCCAGTTTGTGAAAGCTGGAAGCCATTTAATGTGACTCACGTAAGAAAAATTTATTTTTTTTCTGGTGCCTTCCAAGGGTAAAGAGCCTCAAGTATTCGGAGTAAATGGTTTATACGAGCTAGAGTGGGCATCCAGTGGTTAAATTGTAAGCGTGTTTTTAACCTAGGCTTCAGAAAGAGCATTTAAATCAAGAATTGTATGCTACCAAGTGGTTTGTGCGTCTCTCACTGTATATATACCACGAACCACGCAGTGTTTATGACGTTTAGTTTATATGCTCGTACATCGGGTGCTGTTTGTATCTCTTTGTATGTACATCGAGGTGTGTGTATAATTCGGTGTATATTCTCCGAGAATTGTTAGTGAATATATTCGTTACGCCAAGAGGTGGCTGTATCTATGAGTGTATATACAACAAAAAGTGTATATTTCTCTGTGTATATGCAACAAGAGGTGTGTTAATCTCTCAATGTATATACATCGAGAGGTGTTTATCTCTCTGTGTATAAACCAACTGACGTGCATCTCTGTGTATATTCATCTCTTGGTGTTTATTCACTGAGAAATACGTATCTCTCGGTATATATACATTGAGAAGTGTATATACAGAAAGAAGTGTGTGTGTCTAGGTTTAAGTCACCTGAGAGTTTGTTTTAATTCCCCTTTCAGAGATTAAATAGTTCCTACCTTAACGACCCAAGAGTAATTGAGAGGATTAATATCAAATAAATTAATTGTATAAATATAATGGTTCTTGTATATTGTAACACATCATGAATGTAAATAAATCTTGTTGTAAATAAATGTCGCGTAGACGGAACAAACCTACACTAAAAATGTCGCTTGTAGTGATTTTTTCTCCGTAAGTGTAAGCAAATCATTCATGAAGAAAGTCAGTGGAGAGAATCAACGTATAATTGACAGTGTTGAAGCAGACATAAATGAAGAGCAAAAATTGGCGTTGACAACAGCTTGTACAGATTACATAAAAGGCTTAACATGACATCAATGAGTTTAAAAAGAGTATTATAGAGGTAAAACACTGTCCCAATAAATGTTTTGCTATAATGTTATGCTATGCATGTGTGTCAGTTTCAACTAAGAATGTTTGGAATGAACATCCACATTGCTAACGAATTTTTTTCCATGGTATGCTTCCATTTTTTCGTATTAGTTTCGTATCTAAAAAAACTGTGACTTCTATAGTGCTTTCCTATTTTTTATGATAAAACTGAGTATATCATTGAGGTCGTTGCTGGAATATGAATATCTAAGACTTTATTTTTTTTATTTAAAATACAATGCATAACGAACATAAAAAACCCTTAAACAAGGGCTGATATACATTTAAAATACATAAATTATGACATTCAATCCCTCAGGACATATATTAGCAGTTTATCACAACACTGAACGTTAACGTTCAGTAGAGGTTACACGGAAAATCATTATAAAAATATCGCATATTGCAAAACGTAACACTAAGAAGAATGGGTAAAGAAATCAAGCTCACGTACACAAGAACACAACGAGAACGTAACATACAGGCGACTCCGGTAAAAGGGTCCATAATATATTTTAAAATCATGCATTAAATCTACAATCCCTTCGGGTATACAATGTTAACATAACTTACTCTGACATATGACCAAGTCACAATAAGATAAATACATTCACAAAATACATCGTAAACGTACAACCTGCACAATAATCAGTAAGTGAAATAACCTACACCATAAACTCAATATAAAACTAACCTCCCATTACAGTAAGTTCCCTACAATCACACAGAATCCTGAAAATTCTGCGATTTCCATGGCGTTTTTCTCTCATAAAATTAACTAAGTTAAAACGACAGCTTACCTTGTTACGTAGTAACTACTCCCCGCGTTACTGGACGTTAATGACAAGTATTATTTCTTCGTTTTCTTCAGTTAATTAATATGAATAATTGATAATATACATTGTTGCGTGCATGAGACTGTTATCCCTCCGAGGAAGGTACAGTCTGCTGTGCGCAAGGTTTCACCCTTAACTGATTTATAAGTATGGAATTAAGGTTCAGTGCGGTCCGTCCAGCAGTTAGTAGTACATACTTCTCGCACCTCGATGACGTGGTGTTCAAAAAGTGTTGTTTGAATCATCAGGGAAACTTGACGCCATGGACAGTATCACTAAACTGCTAGTTACATTATAATTATGGGTTTGTTTAATAAACCTTATTAATTCTTTGAACATATATGTACATACATAATCATATACTGAAAGAGATGGAGCGTGAAGCCATGGCAGGTGAGCCATAACACTCACAAGCCGTAACACTCACTCTGCCATAGGACTCACATGCCATAGGACGCACCTACAATAGGACTCATCTGCCATAGGACTCACCTGCCATGGGTTCATGACTCATCCTTTCTCTGATTAGTCTGCAATCGTATTATTACGATTTCGTAAGTCATATATTGCATATAATATATATACAATATGTATGTCGTGGCGAATATGCGGAACTAGCGAGTTTAGCCTAAAAAGCAATGGTTATTTCTGCCGAATAAGAAGAGGAAAAATTTGTTTAGGAAATAAATCTTCAAAAATTAGCCTGAACATAAGGAAAATAATATATATCACTGATTTCAAGTAATATTAAACAAGTTTAAACTGACCTATTATTTGCAAAAGAACATTCGAGAAAGTGCAGTTTTTTTAAAGACAGCTCGGGCCATTTGACCAATTAAGCATTATCATGCAAAATGAGCAACGCTCATCTTGCCATATAGGACAAGTGAAAATTTGTGTATGCAATAATTTCGCCAAAATCATTCTGAACCTATCAAAAAAAATATATTTCACTGTGTTTGTTTAGTATTAAATTATTGTAAACAAATCTAAAATATACTTGGTTGGGTTAGGTTAAAATAAATTGCGCTTTTTATAATAAGGTTAGGTAAGTTTTCCAAGTTCCTTTTGGTGCAAAATTATAAATTTTTACATCAACATTAATGAAAAAAATATATCTTTAAACGTTTAAGAGAAAATTTTAGAAAGGACTTAATTTTAAATGAGTTCTTGCTAATTGGCCAGTTTTACCTATTAGGCACGATATATATATCTATATATATATATATATATATATATATATATATATATATATATATATATATATATATATATATATATATATAAATATATATATATATGTGCAAAACAACCACATTGGACAAATAATAAATCTTAATTCTTGGGTAGAATAGTTTGTGGCTTGCCGTGAAGGACCTGTCTAGTTGGGCCAGTGGGCCTGCTGCAGTGTTCTCTTTCTTATGAGTCGCGTGTCAGGTGTTGCTTTGTTGTGGGATGTGATGGTGAGTTGTGGTCTAGACCCTTTATATGTCTTCCTTTGATGCCTTACTTTTATTGTTCCTTGATAATGTGAGTTGTCACGAAAGCTCTTGCAATTTCACTATTCTTTCACAGTGGTTTTTTTGCATATTCAGAAATCACCTGTTTACTGTGACGTTATTGCATATATATATATATATATATATATATATATATATATATATATATATATATATATATATATATATATATATATATATATATATATGCAAAACAACCACTCTGAAAGAATAGAGAAATTCCAAGCGCTTTCGTGACTACTCACATTATCAAGGAACTATGAAAGTAAAGCATCCAAGGAAGCTATATAAGGGGTCTGGTCGGCACCTCACTATCAGATCCCACAACGGTTTAAACACGTGACGCGCGGCGAGCCAACTTGGAAAGGTCCTTGGCACAACTCACCCCACAAACTATTCTACCCAAGAAATAAGAAATTTTAAAGATTATTTGTCCAGTGTATTATTAAATTCTTCCCAAATTCTATTAATTATAAATGGATCTAATTTATATAAACCAAAGGAAATATTCATATTATTGTCAAAACTGCTTTTTATGAAACAAGATTCAATTATATTCCTGTCGACCATGGACTTGCTTGATACTACTTTCTCAACTTTTTGAAAATCAATTGGATGGTTAAAATCTCTTACATGAATAAATAGAGCATTGGAATCTTGTCCAGTTCTAATGCTATATTTATGTTGTTTTAATCTTAGTTCGAGATTTTTACCAGTTTGACCGTAATAAACTTTATCGCAAATTTTACAAGGAATCTTATAGACACATCCATCAGCATTTTGGGGGGAATTCTTTATCAAAAGTTTTTTTACTGTATCGAGATTTTTGAATACAACTTTAATATTAAAAGTCTTAAGAAGAGAAGGCATATCAACCAAGTTTTCATGGTAAGGGAGAACCAACATATTTTTATTTGAATAAGGCTGGTTGTCCCTTTTTGGATTGTAAAAAGTATTTCTGGCAACTTTAAAAGATTTATCAATTACATTTCTTGGGTATTTTAAATCATTACCTATTTCATAAATTTTGGATATTTCCTCATCTATGAACTCAGGACTACAAATTCGTAAAGCTCTCAGAAACATTGATGAGAAAACAGACAGTTTGACTCTATCTTGATGCGAGGAATAATAGTGGACATAGGAACAGTTATTAGTAGGTTTTCTGTAAATTTTAAATTTGAATTCATTATTACCCTTAATAATTAAAACATCTAGAAAAGGCAATGAGTTATTTTCTTCAAACTCAACAGTAAAGTTTATTGAATGGGCTAAGCTATTTAATTTTCCAAGGAAATGGTGTATATCTACATTTTTGGGCATAAGACACAAAATATCATCAACATATCTGAACCATTTAGCTCTATTAGGGAGGATTGTGTTAAGTAACCTTGTTTCAAAAAATTCCATGTATAGGTTACTAAGAACAGGTGAAAGAGGATTTCCCATTGCCATACCAAACTTCTGAGTGTAAAATTTATCATTAAATACAAATTTTGCATCAACAATGCAAAGTTTAATAAGTTTAATGATAGTAGGAACTGGCAATGGTAAATCATAGTTAACGAGTTCTTCAGATAAGAAACTTAATAAATCATCAACAGGAACTTTCGTAAACAAGGAAGTAACATCAAAACTAACCATGTCAGCTCCTTGACTGACCTAAATGATTTTAACATGGTTAGTTTTGATGTTACTTCCTTGTTTACGAAAGTTCCTGTTGATGATTTATTAAGTTTCTTATCTGAAGAACTCGTTAACTATGATTTACCATTGCCAGTTCCTACTATCATTAAACTTATTAAACTTTGCATTGTTGATGCAAAATTTGTATTTAATGATAAATTTTACACTCAGAAGTTTGGTATGGCAATGGGAAATCCTCTTTCACCTGTTCTTAGTAACCTATACATGGAATTTTTTGAAACAAGGTTACTTAACACAATCCTCCCTAATAGAGCTAAATGGTTCAGATATGTTGATGATATTTTGTGTCTTATGCCCAAAAATGTAGATATACACCATTTCCTTGGAAAATTAAATAGCTTAGCCCATTCAATAAACTTTACTGTTGAGTTTGAAGAAAATAACTCATTGCCTTTTCTAGATGTTTTAATTATTAAGGGTAATAATGAATTCAAATTTAAAATTTACAGAAAACCTACTAATAACTGTTCCTATGTCCACTATTATTCCTCGCATCAAGATAGAGTCAAACTGTCTGTTTTCTCATCAATGTTTCTGAGAGCTTTACGAATTTGTAGTCCTGAGTTCATAGATGAGGAAATATCCAAAATTTATGAAATAGGTAATGATTTAAAATACCCAAGAAATGTAATTGATAAATCTTTTAAAGTTGCCAGAAATACTTTTTACAATCCAAAAAGGGACAACCAGCCTTATTCAAATAAAAATATGTTGGTTCTCCCTTACCATGAAAACTTGGTTGATATGCCTTCTCTTCTTAAGACTTTTAATATTAAAGTTGTATTCAAAAATCTCGATACAGTAAAAAAACTTTTGATAAAGAATTCCCCCCAAAATGCTGATGGATGTGTCTATAAGATTCCTTGTAAAATTTGCGATAAAGTTTATTACGGTCAAACTGGTAAAAATCTCGAACTAAGATTAAAACAACATAAATATAGCATTAGAACTGGACAAGATTCCAATGCTCTATTTATTCATGTAAGAGATTTTAACCATCCAATTGATTTTCAAAAAGTTGAGAAAGTAGTATCAAGCAAGTCCATGGTCGACAGGAATATAATTGAATCTTGTTTCATAAAAAGCAGTTTTGACAATAATATGAATATTTCCTTTGGTTTATATAAATTAGATCCATTTATAATTAATAGAATTTGGGAAGAATTTAATAATACACTGGACAAATAATCTTTAAAATTTCTTATTTCTTGGGTAGAATAGTTTGTGGGGTGAGTTGTGCCAAGGACCTTTCCAAGTTGGCTCGCCGCGCGTCACGTGTTTAAACCGTTGTGGGATCTGATAGTGAGGTGCCGACCAGACCCCTTATATAGCTTCCTTGGATGCTTTACTTTCATAGTTCCTTGATAATGTGAGTAGTCACGAAAGCGCTTGGAATTTCTCTATTCTTTCAGAGTGGTTGTTTTGCATATTCTGAAATCACCTGTTTACTGTGATCTTATTGCATATATATATATATATATATATATATATATATATATATATATATATATATATATATATATATATATATATATATATATATATATATATATATATATATATATATATTATTATTTTATTATCACACTGGCCGATTCCCACCAAGGCAGGGCGGCCCGAAAAAGAAAAACTTTCACCATCATTCACTCCATCACTGTCTTGCCAGAAGGGTGCTTTACACTACAGTTTTTAAACTGCAATATTAACACCCCTCCTTCAGAGTGCAGGCACTGTACTTCCCATCCCCAGGACTCAAGTCCGGCCTGCCGGTTTCCTTGAACCCCTTCATAAATGTTACTTTGCTCACACTCCAACAGCACGTCAAGTATTAAAAACCATTTGTCTCCATTCACTCCTATCAAACATGCTCACGCATGAATGCTGGAAGTCCAAGCCCCTCGCACACAAAGCCTCCTTCACCCCCTCCCTCCAGCCTTTCCTAGGCCGACCCCTACCCCGCCTTCCTTCCACTACAGACTGATACACTCTTGAAGTCACTCTGTTTCGCTCCATTCTCTCTACATGTCCGAACCACCTCAACAACCCTTCCTCAGCCCTCTGGACAACAGTTTTGGTAATCCCACACCTCCTCCTAATTTCCAAACTACGAATTCGCTGCATTATATTCACACCACACATTGCCCTCAGACATGACATCTCCACTGCCTCCAGCCTTCTCCTCGCTGCAACATTCATCACCCATGCTTCACACCCATATAAGAGCGTTGGTAAAACTATACTCTCATACATTCCCCTCTTTGCCTCCAAGGACAAAGTTCTTTGTCTCCACAGACTCCAAAGTGCACCGCTCACCCTTTTCCCCTCATCAATTCTATGATTCACCTCATCTTTCATAGACCCATCCGCTGACACGTCCACTCCCAAATATCTGAATACATTCACCTCCTTCATACTCTCTCCCTCCAATCTGATATCCAATCTTTCGTCACCTAATCTTTTTATCCTCATAACCTTACTCTTTCCTGTATTCACTTTTAATTTTCTTCTTTTGCACACCCTACCAAATTCATCCACCAATTTCTGCAACTTCTCTTCAGAATCTCCCGAGAGCACAGTGTCATCAGCAAAGAGCAACTGTGACAACTCCCACTTTATGTGTGATTCTTTATCTTTTAACTCCACGCCTCTTGCCAAGACCCTCGCATTTACTTCTCTTACAACCCCATCTATAAATATATTAAACAACCACGGTGACATCACACATCCTTGTCTAAGGCCTACTTTTACTGGGAAATAATTTCCCTCTTTCCTACATACTCTAACTTGAGCCTCACTATCCTCGTAAAAACTCTTCACTGCTTTCAGTAACCTACCTTCTACACCATACACCTGCAACATCTGCCACATTGCCCCCCTATCCACCCTGTCATACGCCTTTTCCAAATCCATAAATGCCACAAAGACCTCTTTAGCCTTATCTAAATACTGTTTACTTATATGTTTCACTGTAAACACCTGGTCCACACACCCCCTACCTTTCCTAAAGCCTCCTTGTTCATCTGCTATCATATTCTCTGTCTTACTCTTAATTCTTTCAATAATAACTCTACCATACACTTTACCAGGTATACTCAACAGACTTATCCCCCTATAATTTTTGCACTCTCTTTTGTCCCCTTTGCCTTTATACAAAGGAACTATGCATGCTCTCTGCCAATCCCTAGGTACCTTACCCTCTTCCATGCATTTATTAAATAATTGCACCAACCACTCTAAAACTATATCCCCACCTGCTTTTAACATTTCTGTCTTTATCCCATCAATCCCGGCTGCCTTACCCCCTTTCATTTTACCTACTGCCTCACGAACTTTCCCCACTCTCACAACTGGCTCTTCCTCACTCCTACAAGATGTTATTCCTCCTTGCCCTATACACGAAATCACAGCTTCCCTATCTTCATCAACATTTAGCAATTCCTCAAAATATTCCCTCCATCTTCCCAATACCTCTAACTCTCCATTTAATAACTCTCCTCTCCTATTTTTAACTGACAAATCCATTTGTTCTCTAGGCTTCCTTAACTTGTTAATCTCACTCCAAAACTTTTTCTTATTTTCAACAAAATTTGTTGATAACATCTCACCCACTCTCTCATTTGCTCTCTTTTTACATTGCTTCACCACTCTATTAACCTCTCTTTTTTTCTCCATATACTCTTCCCTCCTTGCATCACTTCTACTTTGTAAAAACTTCTCATATGCTAACTTTTTCTCCCTTACTACTCTCTTTACATCATCATTCCACCAATCGTTCCTCTTCCCTCCCGCACCCACTTTCCTGTAACCACAAACTTCTGCTCAACACTCTAACACTACATTTTTAAACCTACCCCATACCTCTTCGACCCCATTGCCTATGCTCTCATTAGCCCATCTATCCTCCAATAGCTGTTTATATCTTACCCTAACTGCCTCCTCTTTTAGTTTATAAACCTTCACCTCTCTCTTCCCTGATGCTTCTATTCTCCTTGTATCCCATCTACCTTTTACTCTCAGTGTAGCTACAACTAGAAATTGATCTGATATATCTGTGGCCCCTCTATAAACATGTAAATCCTGAAGTCTACTCAACAGTCTTTTATCTACCAATACATAATCCAACAAACTATTGTCATTTCGCCCTACATCATATCTTGTATACTTATTTATCCTCTTTTTCTTAAAATATGTATTACCTATAACTAAACCCCTTTCTATACAAAGTTCAATCAAAGGGCTCCCATTATCATTTACACCTGGCACCCCAAACTTACGTACCACACCCTCTCTAAAAGTTTCTCCTACTTTAGCATTCAGGTCCCCTACCACAATTACTCTCTCACTTGGTTCAAAGGCTCCTATACATTCACTTAACATCTCCCAAAATCTCTCTCTCTCCTCTGCATTCCTCTCTTCTCCAGGTGCATACACGCTTATTATGACCCACTTTTCGCAGCCAACCTTCACTTTAATCCACATAATTCTTGAATTTACACATTCATATTCTCTTTTCTCCTTCCATAACTGATCTTTCAACATTACTGCTACCCCTTTCTTTGCTCTAACTCTTTCAGATACTCCAGATTTAATCCCATTTATTTCCCCCCACTGAAACTCCCCTACCCCCTTCAGCTTTGTTTCGCTTAGGGCCAGGACATCCAACTTCTTTTCGTTCATAACATCAGCAATCATCTGTTTCTTGTCATCCGCACTACATCCACGCACATTCAAGCATCCCAGTTTTATTAAATTTTTCTTCTTCTCTTTTTTAATAAATATCTACAGGAGAAGGGGTTACTAGCCCATTGCTTCCGGCATTTTAGTCGCCTCATACGACACGCATGGCTTACGGAGGAAAGATTCTTTTCCACGTCTCCATTGACAATAGAAGAAATAAAGAAGAACAAGAGCTACTTAGAAAAAGGAGAAAAACCTAGATGTATGTATATATATATATATATATATATATATATATATATATATATATATGCATGTGCGTGTCTGTGAAGTGTGACCAAAGTGTAAGTAGGAGTAGCAAGATATCCCTGTTATCTAGCGTGTTTATGAGACAGAAAAAGAAACCAGCAATCCTATCATCATGCAAAACAGTTACAGGTTTCTGTTTCACAGTCATTTGGCAGGACGGTAGTACTTCCCTGGGTGGTTGCTGTCTACCAACCTACTACCTATATATATATATATATATATATATATATATATATATATATATATATATATATATATATATATATATATATATATATATATATATATATATACAAAACAACCACTGTGAAAGAATAGATTAGTTCCAAGCGCTTTCGTGACTACTCACATTATCAAGGAACAATGAAAGTAAAGCATCAAAGGAAGGTATATAAAGGGGTAGCCCACACCTCACTATCAGGTCCCACAACAACGAAACACCTGACGCGAGACAGCAGGCCCGCCGGCCGAACTAGACAGGTCGTTCATACAACCAACCAACAAACTATTCTACCCAAGAAATAAGAAATTTAAAAAAAAAAATTATTATTTGTCCAATGTATTATTAAATTCTTCCCAAATTATATTAATTATAAATGGATCTAATTTATATAAACCAAAGGAAATATTCATATTGTTGTCAAAACTGCTTTTTATGAAACAAGATTCAATTATATTCCTATCGACCATGGACTTGCTTGATACAACTTTCTCAACTTTTTGAAAATCAATTGGTTGGTTAAAATCTCTTACATGAATAAATAGACCATTGGAATCTTGTCCAGTTCTAATGCTATATTTATGTTGTTTTAATCTTAGTTCGAGATTTTTACCAGTTTGACCGTAATAAACTTTATCGCAATTCTTGTAGACACATCCATCAGCATTTTGGGGGGAATTCTTTTTCAAAAGTTTTTTTACTGTATCAAGATTTTTGCATACAACTTTAATATTAAAAGTCTTAAGAAGAGAAGGCATATCAACCAAGTTTTCATGGTAAGGGAGAACCAACATATTTTTAGTTGAATAAGGTTGGTTGTCCGTTTTTGGATTGTAAAAAGTATTTCTAGCAACTTTAAAAGATTTATCAATTACATTTCTTGGGTATTTTAAATCATTACCTATTTCATAAATTTTGGATATTTCCTCATCTATGAACTCTGGACTACAAATTCGTAAAGCTCTCAAAAACATTGATGAGAAACCAGACAGTTTAACTCTATCTTGATGGGAAGAATAATAGTGGACATAGGAACAGTTATTTGTAGGTTTTCTGTAAATTTTAAATTTGAATTCATTATTACCCTTAATAACTAAAACATCTAGAAAAGGCAATGAGTTATTTTCTTCAAATTCAACAGTAAAATTTATAGAATGGGCTAAGCTATTTAATTTTCCAAGAAAATGGTGTATATCTACATTTTTGGGCATAAGACACAAAATATCATCAACATATCTGAACCATTTAGCTCTATTAGGGAGGATTGTGTTAAGCAGCCTTGTTTAAAAAAATTCCATGTATAGGTTTCTAAGAATTTGGGTAGAATAATTTGTTGGTGGGTTGTATGAAGGACCTGTCTAGTTCGGCCGGCGGGCCTGCTGTCTTGCGTCAGGTGTTTCGTTGTTGTGGGATCTGATAGTGAGGTGTGGGCTACCCCTTTATATACCTTCCTTTGATGCTTTACTTTCATTGTTCCTTGATAATGTGAGTAGTCACAAAAGCGCTTGGAACTTCTCTATTCTTTCACAGTGGTTGTTTTGCATATTCTGACATCACCTGTTTACTGTGATCTTATTGCATATATATATATATATATATATATATATATATATATATATATATATATATATATATATATATATATATATATATATATATATATATATATATATATATATATATATATATATATATATAAAACAACCAAGGGGGAGTAGAGTGATAGGTCTAGGCCTTTCATGTTGCAATCAACACATCAGGAGCTTGCAAAATTGCAGAGAAGAGGAGAATGTCCAAGCAAGTAGGTTGTTCCCAAAGGACGTCTTGACGTCTTCACATGGAGTGAAGGAGGGAGTGAGAGAGACAGAGAGGAGGGTACAGGAAGTGCCCCCAGGCACACCAGCGCCCACAGCCAGAAGGATGAATATTATATCATTAGAAAAATCCCACAAGCATTGATATTGCAATAGCCTAAACGAAATTAACGTGGCAATAATAACAAATTCGGCTACACCCAACTATGATATCAGTAACTTTACATACATAAATATTTTGCCAGTGATTTAGAAGTCACTGGCAATTATCGGGCAGCCACCCACGGGGCCCAAGGGGTGGGAGGCAAGAAAACATTAACATTTAAAAGGAAGACTTTTAAAAGTAATGTAAAGGAAATAGGGCTCATTAAAATAAACTCATTTAGAGAGGGAGGCATCTGTAAGAACAAGGAAGATGGCCAGGGTTATTCAACCCACATAATTCTAAGGCAAACTCTGGTTCAACCTTCAGAAACTGAAGGAAAAATAGGCCCTAATTCCTCGGTGTGGCACTACATTTAAAACAGTCTAATGCATTTGTATAAGAATCCAATTACACAGTCTACTGTGTACTATTGCCTCAACTAAAAATACATGTAATTTAAACAACCCGTCACTGACATTGTATAATGAAGGCCTATCATGGTTAATAATTGGCGATTCTACAATATTAATTTCAAGCCAGGAGGAACAAGGGAAGATGACTCTTGATTCCCGCCGATTTACCGGGTTATGACATGCTCTAATATGGTTGAATATCGTGTTCGACTCCTGTGCTGTATATATCGAGTAAAAGTGTTGAGAAATTCTCACCTCTAATGGTTTTCCCGTTTGTCCCACATAGGATAGACTGCAACCGTTGCAACCAACTCTGTAGACACCACTAACAGGTTGTTGGGGTGAATTCTTTATCAGAATGCTTCCAACAGCGTTTCTTCTTTTTCAGGTCACCCTGTCTTGGTGGGAAACGGCCGATGTGTTTTTTATAGATATGTCATGCCGAATAGGTAAAATTGGTCAGTTAGCAAGAACTCATTTAAAATTAAGTTCTTTCTAAAATTTTCTCTTATATGTTTAAAGATATTTTTTTTCATTTATATTAATGTAAAAATTAATATTTTTGTAATAAAAGAACCTTAGAAAACTTACCTAACCTTATTAAAACAAGCGCAATTTAATTTAACCTAATCCAATTAAATATATTTTAGATAAGTTTACAGTAATTTAATAATAAACAATCACAATGAAACATTTTTTTTTCTTTAAGTTCAGAATAATTCTTGCGAAATTATTGCATAATTAGTTTATTATTGAATTATTGCGAAATTATTAATTATTGCGAATTTATAAATTATTGCGAAATAAATTATAAATTATTACGAAATTATAAATTACTGCGAAATTATGAATTATTGCGAAATTATAAATTATTGCGAAATTATTGCATAATTTGTTTATTATTTAATTATTGTAAACTTATCTAACATATAATTAGTTGGATTAGGCTAAATTTAATTGCGCTTGTTTTAACAAGGTTAGGTAAGTTTTCTAAGGTTCTTTTGGTTCAAAATTATTAGTTTTTACATTAATATAAATGAGAAAAAATATATCTTTAAACGTACAAGAATTTTTTTTTAGAAAGAACATAATTTTAAATGAGTTCTTGATAACTGGCCAGTTTTATCTATTCAACACGATATATATATATATATATATATATATATATATATATATATATATATATATATATATATATATATATATATATATATATATATATATATATATATGCAAAACAACCACTCTGAAATGATAGAGAAATTCCAAGCGCTTTCGTGACTACTCACATTATCAAGGAACATAGTTCCTTGATAATGTGAGTAGTCACGAAAGCGCTTGGGATTTCTCTATTCTTTCAGAGTGGTTGTTTTGCATATTCTGAAATCACCTGTTTACTGTGATCTTATTGCATATATATATATATATATATATATATATATATATATATATATATATATATATATATATATATATATATATATATATATATATATATATATATATATATACCTGGAGTTTACCTGGAGAGAGTTCCGGGGGTCAACGCCCAGCGGCCCGGTCTGTGACCAGGCCTCATGGTGGATCAGAGCCTGATCAACCAGACTGTTACTGCTGGCTGCATGCAATCCAACTTACGAGCCACAGCCCTGCTGGTCAGGTACCGACTTGAGGTGCTTGTTCAATGCCTGCTTGAAGACGTGCTGGGAGGTAGTTGAACAGTCTCGGGCTCCTGACACTTATTGTATTGTCTCTTAACGTGCTAGTAGGGGGATATTGCATCGTCTGCCGAGTCTTTTGCTTTCGTTGTGAGTGATTTTCGTATGCAAGTTCGGTACTAGTCCCTCTAGGATTTTCCAGGTGTATATAATCATGTATCACTCCCGCCTGCGTTCCAGGGAGTACAAGTTAAGGAACTTCAAGCGCTCTCAGTAATTGAGGTGTTTTATCTCCGTTATGCGCGCCGTGAAGGTTCTCTGTACATTTTCTAGGTCAGCAATTTCACCTGCCTTGAAAGGTGCTGTTAGTATGCAGCAATATTCCAGCCTAGATAGAAGAAGCGACCTGAAGAGTGTCATCATGGGCTTGGCCTCCCTAGTTTTGAAGGTTCTCATTATCCATCCTATTATTTTTCTAGCAGATGCGATTGATACAATGTTGTGGTCCTTGAAGGTGAGATCCTCCGACATAATCACTCCCAAGTCTTTGACGATGGTTTTTCGCTGTATTTTGTGGCCGGAACTTGTTTTGTACTCTGATGAAGTTTTAATTTTCTCATGTTTACCATATCGGAGTAATTGAAATTTTTCATCGTTGAACTTCATATTGTTTTCTGCAGCCCATTGAAAGATTTGGTTGATGTCCGCCTGGAGCCTTGCAGTGTCTGCAATGGAAGACATATATATATATATATATATATATATATATATATATATATATATATATATATATATATATATATATATATATATATATAATGTCTAGTACATATTGGGTTAGTACAGCAAACAGGGAGTAGAATGAAATTAGCTCAGAGCCAGCCACACCACCGTATGTTCTCCGATGACGAGTACAAAACCTAGCTTGGCTGGGTGAGTCATTCTTGAGAATTGTGTGGTCCCGTGGACTAGAGCGCCACCTATCTTTCGCTCATCATTAGGCGGGCCAAAGCAGCATGGGTTCGACTCCTTGGCTAGTCGCAGTATTATATATATATATATATATATATATATATATATATATATATATATATATATATATATATATATATATAAGTGGATAAAAAGGCTTCAAGGAAAAATATTTGGATTTCTTCCTGAAGCCGTTTGAATATTCCACTTCCCCTACCACCCCATCTTTTCATATTTATTTTTTTTACTAATAGGAATATTTTATTACATAATATGGTACAGAAGATTTAAGAGATACATTATTGATATATATATATATATATATATATATATATATATATATATATATATATATATATATATATATATATATATATACACGAATCGATCCCTGCAACCACATAAGTGAGTACACACGCACGCATCAAAAATTTTCATCTAACAATAAATTACCAATTTACTGTTACTGTCTTACGTCAGGAAGTTGATGGTGGCAAAATACTACTTAAATTTCTCAATGTTTTGCCTGTTAAAAATGATCCCATCTCGCCTTTTTGTTTTAATGGTAAAAAGTGAGATTTATTAACATTACCAAATTTTAGAATAAATAATATATTAATATCCATTGCAAATTAGATCGGACAGAAAAAAACGAACGCCAGTTGAAAGAAAAAATCACACTAATTCAAGAACAGGTTGGTTGGCTAGAACAAGAGGTTCTGGAGGAGAGGTAGGACGAGCAGCCACGAGAACTTGTTGAGGCGGAGTCGAGCCCAGGCTGCTTCCTGCATGTTAATGTCTTCCTACACAACACCACCAGAGGGTGAGGACAACACTTGAATGTTTCCTGTTGCTGCCACCTGATGGAGCCACTTGATCTGTCAACTGTTGCTAGAAGAGAAAAAGGAGAGTGTGCATGGGAATGATAGATAGCAGAGAGTCGTAAGTCCACACGAGGCTATTTGTTGAGAAGATCTGTCTACCTATATCTAGATAAAGGATAAAAAGCAGAAGGCTCTCTCCCTACGCTCCACTCCATTTGGTCACTGAGTGAGAAACATACCAAATTGAAAAACAGAATGGAATTTACAGGAAAGAAGGAACTGAAGGGACTACGTGGACTAGAGCCACCTCTAATAAATTATTCTTTATATCTTACCACTAGTGTAACTCCACTGCCACTAACATAGCTGTGTGTACCCATGATTCTACTTCTGTTACCACCAGCACAGACAAGGTTATCACAGCTCACTATTTCTACCACTACTATTACAGACTCACTCTCAGCTGATCACCTTGATGATCAGCGCTAAATCAAGGTTAAATACAAACTCGCTCGAGGGTACAGTAATACAAAATACTGCTTGTTGAGGCTAGTACACCAAACGAGGAGAATGAAATTAGTTCAGAGGCACCCACACCACCGTATGTCCTCGGATCACGGTAAAACACCTAGCTCTGCTGGGTGTGTGATTCTTGTAGGATTTGGTGGCCCTGTGGGTTAAAGCATCATGTAGCTTCGCTCACCATGAGGCGGGCCAAAACAACATGGGTTCGAATCCTTGGCTAGTTGCAGTGTTGTTATTGATATGTGTGTGTGTGTGTGTGTACTCACCTATTTGTGGTTGCAGGGGTCGAGTCACAGCTCCTGGCCCCGCCTCTTCGCTGATTGCTACTAGGTCCTCTCTCTCCCTGCCCCATGAGCTCTATCATACCTCGCCTTAAAACTATGTATGGTTCCTGCCTCCACTACATCACTTTCTAGGCTATTCCATGGCCTGACTACTCTATGACTGAAGAAATACTTCCTAACATCCCTTTGATTCATCTGAGTCTTCAACTTCCAATTGTGACCTCTCGTGTCTGTGTCCCATCTCTGGAACATCCCGTCTTTGTCCACCTCGTCTATTCCGCGCAGTATTTTATATGTCGTTATCATGTCTCCCCTGACCCTCCTGTCCTCCAGTGTCGTCAGGCCGATTTCCCTCAACCTTTCTTCACAGGACAATCCCCGTAGCTCTGGGACTAGTCTTGTTGCAAACCTTTGCACTTTCTCTAATTTCTTGGCGTGCTTGACTAGGTGTGGATTCCAAACTGGTGCTGCATACTCCAGTATGGGCCTGACGTAGATGGTATACAGAGTCTTAAACGAATCCTTACTGAGGTATCGGAACGCTATCCGTAGGTTTGCCAGGCGCCAGTATGCTGCAGCAGTTATCTGATTGATGTGCGCCTCAGGAGATATGCTCGGTGTTATACTCACCCCCAGATCTTTTTCCTTGAGTGAGGTTTGCAGTCTTTGGCCATCTAAACTATATTGTGTCTGCGGTCTTCTTTGCCCTTCCCCAATCTTTATGACTTTGCATTTGGCAGGGTTAAATTCAAGGAGCCAGTTGCTGGACCAGGCTTGTAGCCTGTCCAGGTCTCTTTGTAGTCCTGCCTGATCCTCGTCCTATTTGATTCTTCTCATTAACTTCACATCATCTGCAAACAAGGACACTTCTGAGTCTATCCCTTCCGTTATGTCGTTCACATATACCAAGAACAGCACAGGTCCTAGGACTGACCCCTGTGGAACCCCGCTTGTCACAGGCGCCCACTCTGACACCTCGTCGCGTACCATGACTCGTTGTTGCCTCCCTGTCAGATATTCTCTGATCCATTGCAATGCCTTTCCTGTTATGTGTGCCTGGTCCTCTAGCTTTTGCAGTAACCTCTTGTGAGGAACTGTGTCGAAGGCCTTCTTGCAGTCCAAAAATATGCAGTCGATCCACCCCTCTCTCTCTTGTCTTACTTCTGTCACCTTGTCATAAAACTCTAGTAGGTTTGTGACACAGGATTTTCCTTCCCTGAAACCGTGCTGGTTGTCAATTATACACTTGTTTCTTTCCAGGTGCCCCACCACTCTCCTCCTGATGATCTTCTCCATGACCTTGCATACTATACACGTTAGTGATACAGGTCTGTAGTTTAGTGCCTCATGTCTGTCTCCCTTTTTAAAAATTGGGACTACATTTGCCATTTTCCATACCTCAGGGAGTTGCCCAGTTTCAAATGATGTGTTGAAGATCTTTGTTAATGGCTCACACAATATCTCTGCTCCCTCTTTAAGGACCCATGGAGAGATGTTGTCTGGTCCCACCGCCTTTGAGGTGTCAAGTTCGCAGAGCAGCTTCTTCACCTCCTCCTTGGTTATATGTACCTCATCCAGCACTTGCTGGTGTGCCCCCCTGTTCTGATTTCTTGGAGTCATAAGGGTTTCCACTGTAAATACCTCTTTAAATCTTGTGTTGAGCTCCTGACAAACCTCTAGGTCGTTTCTTGTGAATTCCCCATCACCCTTCCTCAGTCTGATTACCTGGTCCTTGACTGTTGTTTTCCTCCTGATGTGGCTGTACAACAGCTTCGGGTCAGTCTTTACTTTTGATGCTATGTCATTTTCATATTGTCTCTGAGCCTCCCTTCTTATCTGTGCATATTCGTTTCTGGCTCTTCGGCTGATTTCTTTATTTTCCTGAGTTCTCTGTCTTCTGTACCTTTTCCATTCTCTAGTACATCTAGTTTTTGCCTCCCTACACCTTTGGGTGAACCAAGGACTCGTTCTGTTCTTCCCATTATTTCTGTTTCCCTTGGGAACAAACCTCTCCTCTGCCTCCTTGCATTTTGTTGCTACATAGTCCATCATTTCTTGTACTGGTTTTCCTGTCAGTTCCCTCTCCCACTGAATGTCTTGAAGGAAGTTCCTCATGCCTGAGTAGTTCCCCCTTTTGTAGTTTGGTTTTTCCCAGCCTATTCCTGCTACTCTCTCCACTTGGAGCTCAACTATGTAGTCGAAGCACAGAACCACATGATCACTAGCTCCCAGGGGCCTTTCATACATGATACCCTCGATGTCCGAACTACTCATGGTGAATACAAGGTCCAACCTTGCTGGTTCATCCTCTCCTCTCTCTCTGGTAGTGTCTCTAACATGTTGATGCATGAGGTTTTCCAGTACCACATCCATCATCTTGGCTCTCCATGTTTCGGGACCCCCATGGGGCTCCAGGTTTTCCCAGTCAATCTCCTTGTGATTTAAATCACCCATAACTAGTAACTTTGCTCCCCCCATGTGTGCTCTCCTGGCCACCTCGGCTAGTGTGTCGATCATTGCTCTGTTGCTCTCATCGTATTCTTCTCTTGGCCTCCTGCAGTTCTGTGGTGGGTTGTACATTACTGCAATTATCACCTTATGTCCCTCAGACTGGATTGTTCCTACTAAGTAGTCCCTTTCGCCCGTGCCATCCATTCCTTCCATTTTCTCAACCCCCCACTGGTTTTTAATGAGCAGTGCAACTCCTCCTCCCCCTCTCCTCCCTCTGTCTTTCCTGAGGATTTGATATCCGGATGGAAAGATTGAATCTGTTATTATTCTGGTGAGTTTTGTTTCTGTGAGTGCTATTATGTCTGGGGATGTCTCTTTGATTCTTTCGTGCCACTCCTCATACTTGTTTGTTATTCCATCTGCATTTGTATACCACACCTTCAACTTCTTTTCTAAGACTGTGGTCTGGGAGGTATATTGGGGTTGGGGAAGTGGGAGACCTGGTAAGGAACTATGGGTTGTTGCTGTGGGGGTGGAGTTTGTAATGTAGTGGGTGGGGGCATTGGATGTGGCATGGGTGTTTTGATTTAGAGTGTTTGGTTGCACTGGGGTTGACCTGGTTGGGAGGCTTCTATAGGAAGTTGTGAGGGAGTCTGTATTTGATCTTCTTCCTGGGTCTGGGATCTCCTTTCTGTCTTCTCCTTCCCCTCTCTTTCCTCCTTTCGCCTTTGTATCATCTCTCTCAGTTTCTGCCTTTCTTCTTGTGTTCTGTCACGGTCGAGATACACCTTCCTGTATGCCGTCATGTCCCTTAATCGTGCTTTCTCCTGCAGGATCCTGGTCCGAGTCCCTTCTGCCTTGAAGGTCACTCTCACTGGCCGGGTTCTTTTTTTTACAAACCCCCTATTCTCAGAAAATTTTCCAGCTGGGTCATATCGTCTTCTCCTATTGCTTTCATGATGCTTTCAATTGCTTTTTTTTCCCTTGTTTTCTTGCTTCATATGTTTCCCCTTCGACTTCCTGGAGCCCATACACTAAGACTGACCTCACCTTTTCATTCTCCCACTGCATATCCCTGTGTATCCCCTCATTTAATTTGGTTTCCTCCACTGCAGCTTTCCTTTCATCAGTTTCACTGGCTAATGTACTTGGGCTCAGTGGCCTGTCATTTTCCCTTCTCGGCTTTCCTTGGGCTCTGTTGTTGTCTGTTAGGGCCTCCACACAAAGCTTAGCTCTTTCATTTGCTACAGTCTCCTCTGATAGAGCTTCTCCATGCAGTTGTGCCCCTTCTTTCCCTACAGTCCCCTTGTTTGTGGCTGAGGTAGCAGTCTCTGTTGTCAATCCCAAATGTTCTTTAGTTCTTTAGGCTGTTTCAGATTTTTCAATTCCTCTTCTAAACTCTGTATCCTAGCTTCTGCTGCTTTGACATGCACCTCCCACTTCCTGCTTTCCATATCTATCCTCTCTTCCATTCTCATGCTAAGTTCTTCTAGTTTCTTTTCCCATTCATGATCCCTTTTTATGAGCTCTGCTGCCCAATCTTCCTTTGCAGTTTCCTCCTCCTGTCCTTTGTTTTTTCTTGTTGCTCTCTGGCAACCCATTTTTGTTTTATCCTGATTGCCTCAGAGTGGGAAACCCATGTAGTTCTGTATGTTAGGTTAGTAGTGTGTATGTCAGAGTGTGGGGGGGGGAAGTAGTGGAGAAACTGTGGCTATGTGGGAGCGGAGTGGGGAGGGGTGGGGAGGGTTTAGGGTGAACGGGGAAGGGGAGGGTGATCGAGGGAGGGGAGGGATCAGGAGAAGTTGTGAGATGTTGGTGGTGAGGGGGAGTGTATGTGTGTCTGGATATGTGTGTGTGTGTGTGCGTGTGTGTGTGTGTGTGTGTGTGTGTGTGTGTGTGTGTGTGTGTGTGTAGTGTGTGTCTGTGTGTGTGTGTGTGTGTAATTTTGTGTGTAATTTTGTGTGGAATTATGTGTGGGTTTATTATGTACTGAAAGGTAGGTGGCTTGTGCGTTGTAATGTAAGTCTCAGTGGTCCTTGGCTGCTCACACCTTCTTGTGACCTGACCCCCAACCTCCTGGGACTTACCAGCACTTACTTACAGTGTGTGTGTGTGTGTGTGTGTGTGTGTGTGTGTGTGTGTGTGTGTGTATGTGTGAATGTGTGTATGTGTGTGTGTATGTATGTGTTAGTTACCATTTTGTCCTAGGCACATGTCGATTTGACACTAGGCCTGTTGTGTGTGTAGGTGTGTGTGTAGGTGTGTGTGTAGGTGTGTGTGTGTAGGTGTGTGTGTGTGTGTGTGTGTGTGTGTGTGTGTGTGTGTGTGTGTGTGTGTGTGTATGTGTGTGTATATATATATATGTGTGTGTGTGTGTGTGTGTGTGTGTGTGTTTGTGTGTGTAATTATGTGTCGAATTATGTGTGGGTTTATTATGTGTCTGAAAAGTAGGTGGCTTGTGCTTGGAGTGTAATGTAGATTCTCAGTTGTCGCTTGTGTCCACAACCTCTTGTGACCTGACTCCCACCCTTACAGTGTTGCCTATGCTCGACCTGCTTATAGTGAGTTAATCCTTGTTCAATGGATTACCATTTGCTAAACCTTATTGAATACTTGAGTGCCTATTCTTTATTGTGCTATGAGAGTTAGACCATTCACATTCAGCTTGGCGGTTAATTGGAACCTGGAACCCCACACCCAAACAACCACTCATAGGTGATACAGTACTTGTAGTGCAGCTGTAGCACTGTAGATTGTCCAGGTCGATGTGACGTCCTGGCGTAGATCCAGCTCGATGTACGTCCTGGCGTAGATCCACCTCAATTTCTTCTCGTTAATAATTACCCTATTCACTGTATTTCTTTCACTGGTCACACGATTGTTTCACTTTATTATCTTTCTTGGGTGACACTTGACAACGTCGCCTTACACACCAGCCTGCCCACTCTGCGCCACAACGTTTTTATTTTCTAGATCACTTACAAAATTGTGGCTCTCCCCACACTTATGTGGCTCAGGCAGATTAAAAATCACTTCTAGGATTGTTCACTACCCTGTGTGTGTGTGTGTGTGTGTGTGTGTCTTTGTGTGTGTATGTGTTCTTGTATAAAAATATAAACATACAAAACAATGGCAGACAGTAAGTGTTAACAATGCAGAGGAAGCCCCGGGTTACGGAGGGGGAAATCTTAGCCTGAAGTACTTTTACACTTCTCAGTGCGTCATCAAGAGCTCTGTAATGTTGCAAGGATTAATCTGAAAAAACTTCCCCTCATTTTCTCCTATTGCTGCCCTTGCAACACTGCACAGCTCCTAATGATACACTGAGAAGTGTGAAAGTACTTGAACAGAAGATTGCCGCCCATGTGGCTTGTCTTGCAATGTATAAACATGTGAATTCATCTGTGTCCATATGTAACTGTCACATAGAATACAGCAGTAGCTCACTGCTGACGTGATATACCTTTTTTATAGTAACTACTCAAGGCAAGCGCCATAACATATTCTTAGGCTCATAATGGCTGCACTGTGATCTACTATATATATATATATATATATATATATATATATATATATATATATATATATATATATATATATATATATATATATGCCATCCAAATTTCTTTTTATGAACATCCACCCGCCCCGTCTTTTCCTTGCCTCCAATGAAAAATTAATCTTGCCCTCACTCTCTCATGATGGAAATATCTTCACAAAAAGAGATTCTATTTCACATGACGTTTTTAAGTTCTCAGTAACTCCAGCTATGCTACAACGGAACCTTTGAACTAACGTAACTGAAGAACACTTACTGGAATTCTTAACGGTATCCTCGTTACCCTACTGAAGTCTCCCAGCTCAGACTGATAGATTTTTACACCTTGTATGAATCCACTTATTCAAAGAGATTTCGATTAATTTCTTGCAGTGCTTGATATGAAAAATTTATAAACTTCCCTTCTCATATCTATGACCTTGAAGCCCAGCCAGACCTTCAGCCAGTTTCAAAATACTCTCTTTCGACTTTTCGATTTCTATACAGATAACGCAGCTGGCAAACAGTCCTAACATTTCTCTCCATTTTGCCAATATTTATCATGGCCTCCACTTGGGAGAAAGATATCACTGTGCTATCATTAGTATTAGGTACTCATGGCTCTGCACTCATGGACTTACTACCTAACCTAAGAAATCTTTCCTTGGGTTTTCTAAAATTTCGTATCTTAGCATCATCTTAAATAATCCCTTGTCAGTGATCCCTGATAAAATCTCGGCAATAGTGAATTTCCAGTTGACCAGGACTAAGAAATTGATGTTAAACTCATATTAAGAAATTTTTAGAGGTGACAGTAAGACAGGATAAAGTATACAGGTATCTCCTTCTGGACTCCTGGACCAGGAATAGGATGTGAGCTCAGACAAGGTGAGCCGAAGACTGCTGAGTATAAGTGCTGATCTTCTAGCATTCTCTCTAACTAGCGTCTAACAGCACTGTCTAGAGTAAATGAGTAACTGCCCTTTGTGAGAAAAGGCAGATTAAGTCTTCGTTCACAAAATGAAGAGCTGAGCTGTAATCAGCAATTACAGACCAGTGCAGACTTGTCTATCGCCGCCAAAATTCTTAGAGACAATAATATCATGAAAAAAGACAGCATTTTTCTCTCCATCACTCGCCTTTTAGTGACCGTCTGTATGACTTCAGAAAAAGTCTCTTTGCAGCTGTCGCCTGTTAAACCTTCCCAATAAGTGGCACCATTCACTGGACGAGTCAAAGATTAGCTATTTAGTAACACGGGACATTGCTTGTGCTTCTAACCAAATATGCCACCAAAGACTTTTAGCAAAACTTCAAACACTTCTAGTCTCTGGCTCTGCCCTACACTCCCGTAGTTCTCAATGGAGCAGAGTCTACCAGTCAAAAATAACAAAAAAAAGGCACAATACCGTGACTGGAACGATACACAAATAACCCGCACATAGAAGAGAGGAGCTTACGACGACGTTTCGGTCCGACTTGGACCATTTACAAAGTCACGCTAATGAGAAGGAGAGCAGGAAGGGTATATATACGCAGGAGGTAGTATACCAGTCACTTTGTGTCAGTACTCCAGTAGAAAGTGTTTGTTCATTTGATATGGAATGTCTTCTTCAATGACATTCACCTCATCCCAGAATTCCATCCCTATATAGATAACTATACCATAACATTTGCTTACATAACGTAAGATAATACCAGCTGTTCGCAGGTGCATCCATCACCAGTTTGTAGCTCTTATCAACTTGGGGAAAGCGATGACAAGTTACATTTACCCATGAGAAATCAGAAATGATGATCTCTAGACAACAGGATATTAATACTGAAGCTTTGCTACAAGTGACAAAGTGTTGGAGGACAAGCATGAAGTGAATATCCAAAGAATTATATACGATTAATAAATGTCTTTGACATTTGAAGAATCACGTGGTAAAACTTGGGAGCAAGACAGCTCAGCAGCTAGCAGAAGTTACGGAGCTAAGGTGTAATTAGTACCTGCTTGACAGCAGAGTCTGCAAAACTCTGTATGAAGCACAATGGAGCTCTCACACTGAGTATGCTCAGCTGTTTTGTTTCCCTCCTCCCCCCCCGCGTCTTATCTTCGACTTAGGGGCAAAATAGAGAACCGTGCATGGCTACCTATCTCTAGCCTAGACACGACCTGGACGAATCTGTCATTTCAGCAGAGCTTTCAACCAGAGAGACGTGAGTGACCTTTCTGCTTTGTATGAAGCTAATGCTATTATGGTACTGCACTTAACTACACCACAAGACGGTCAGCAAACAGCAACTACACTCTGGTTGTACATGATTCATTCCTACAATGACTCGAGTGTGGAATATGTACGTACGGCATACACACACACACACACGTTAATGAAATGAAGTTGGCAAAATGAAACCTCTGGTACACATCTGGCTCCAACATCTTCCTCTACCCTATTTGTATGTTTCATAACAATAAAGAATTAAAAAAAAGATAACGCTAAGGATGGCTCTTAAATGAGCTGAGGTAGGTATAAGCTCTTAGCTCGTAAGTAATGTTACGACTCTTAACCTAACCCTGTGAAACCCGTTTTGTTAAAAGAGAGAGGGGAAGAGAGAGAGAGAGAGAGAGAGAGAGAGAGAGAGAGAGAGAGAGAGAGAGAGGGGGGGAGAGAGAGGGAGAGAGAGGAGAGAGAGGAGAATAGAGAGAGAGAGAGAGAGGAGAGAGAGGAGAATAGAGAGAGAGAGGAGAATAGAGAGAGAGAGAGAGAGAGAGAGAGAGAGAGGAGAATAGAGAGAGTAGTGTCTCTATTAGCCGTTGCTGAGCCTGTGATAGCGACAACCTGGACAGATCTGCCTGTTAAGACGAGGATCTAATCTATCAGCTGTCGATTTCAACCCGACCACCTAGCAATTAAGTAAATTCTTTACATACGGTTTGCAGCACATTTCTAAGTTAGTTTAGGCTAAGCTAGGTTAGGTTAGGGTGCCCTCTCTCCATAAATATATAACAAATTATAACATACCACAAGGGAAAACCTATAAACAGATAACTGAAGGCAATAAAAACGAAGTCTGGAGGGCGAACAGAAAACGGCAGCCTCAGCGCACCGCCTGAAGTATAACTCAACTATGTTATAAGTAAATTTATTTAGGCACAGGTACACATATTACAATAACAGTCGTCAATTTAATAATAATCATTATCAGTTAGTAAATGAATGGAGAGATGAGAACTTGGATGATCTACAACCACTACCTACCATCGATACTTCAACTCTTGAAGATACCCACCCGCTTACTAGACCTATTACATTACTAGAGATAAGTCAGGTTATTGGAAGAATGAGAAATAGAGCCCCTGGCCTCTCTGGAATAACAATGAAACAAATAAAGTACCTACCTAGAAATTGCAAACAGTCCTTGGTAAATATCTTTAATGCCATCTTGGCCTCAGGACATTTTCCAGTTGTTTTTAAGACTGCTAGGATGATCTTTCTTGCTAAGCCCAATAAAGACATCCACCAACCTGGGAACTATAGACCTATATCTTTACTTGAAGTCACTGGAAAAGTTCTTGAGAAAGTCATTTCCAACAGATTGAATTACTATATGGAGTTTAATCACTTGTTTACTGAAAAACAATTTGGCTTTAGAACACATAGAGGCACCAATCATGCAATAAATGTTATTTTTGACACTAGCAAGTCTAAAACAGCAGGGCAATCTTGCCTTAATTGCCACCAGAGATGTTCATAAAGCTTTTGATAGCTTATGGCATGATGGCCTTATATACAAACTCATTGACCTACCAGACCATAACTGGACTTTTCTCAGAGTAATTTATAATTTCTTAACTCAAAGAAAAATCATTCCCACCTTTCATGGCAAGTCGACAGAACCATTTATACCGACGGCTGGTGTCCCACAAGGTTCTTGTCTCAGTCCACTTCTGTTTAACATTTATGTGAATGACCTTCCTCAACCAGAGTTTAATGACACAATTGTGACACAGTTTGCAGATGATGTTATTCATGTCGTCTCATCAACTCCAGTAACAGGAAAATACAAGTATGAGAGAGTCATAGAAAAAATGAATATTGAACTTCGTCGAATATCTAATTGGGAGAAGAAATGGAGAATTACGACTAATCCTGACAAGGTCCTTGTTAGCACGATAGGATGTTTTGCATCAACCATCGAAGATAAAGGAGGTATCTCCATCAGAGGTACACCTGTAGCCATTAGAAACCCTAACAAGATCTTGGGATATGAAATAGACAGGCTGCTCCACTCAACATCTCATGTAACTAAAAAGATCAACACAGCCAAAGCTGGTCTTAGCAGACTCTTTCGATTCAATCAAGCCCCTCAACATGTCAAAAAACATCTGTATAAAATGATAATAAGACCAATACTCGAATACCCTTGTGCCCCAATGTCATTAACAACAAAGACCAACATGCTACGGTTACAAAGGGTCCAGAATAGAGCTCTTCGCTTTATTACCGATACCAGGAGGAGAGACAGAGTTAAAATGGCAGATTTACACACACAACAAGATATTACTGCCATAAATGTACGCCTTGACACCCTAAAAAAGAAACAACTTTATAAAATGCAAGAACTATACATGCCAGATAGAGAACATCCTATACAAGTGATAAATACCACCGATTACACCATCAATACTCCGCCTCACAGGACTCAAAGAATGACTCTCCCACAGAGGGTTCGTCGTTTTATTCATAAAGATGATTACCCTCGACCCATGATTTTGAGCAACCTCCCTGATGAAGAAGATTGGATACCACCAGAACCCTTCTATGTATACTGAGAAAATCATCGCCCCCAATTAGGGAGACATCTTAAATAACTTTCTAATGTAAAATTATGCTATTGACTATGGTTGGACACCACCATTAAGAATCTATTGTCACGAACTTATAAACTGGCCAGAAAATTATTGCCTTTCTTGTCGTATAAATATCCGTTGTGCAATCGCGAAAAAAAAAAAAAAAAAATAAAAAAAAAAAAAAGCAATTGCAACTTGTATAACTACTACCAATTCAGAGTCATGTACTTATATACCTATTATATCTATGTGACTCTGATGGGTTAGTATTATACCCCTTAAAGAATATCTTATCAATTCACATACACTTTTTAAATTACACCAAAGTGGTTGGGCCACTTACCTTTTATATCCTACCTCTCACCCCCTTCCCACCCTTTTCCAATATTTCCATCCTTACCCATCCTTACCCATCCTTCTTCCTTACCCATCTTACCAAAGCTCTGGTCATCAGAACCGAACACATAAGAACAATTATTATACTTAGTGTAAATTACCTCTTGGATACCAAAAAAAAAGTTAGTGATTTATTTCCATTGGACATTTTAAAATGGTATAAAAATACTGACAAGTTGATGAGAAAGACACATGAGGAACAGTTGGGTATCTTAATTTTTGAAACGTTTCGTCTACGTAATAGGCTTCATCAGTCAAATGCAGAGGGAAATAAATTTAGGCTTGCTGCCGTGCTCCTCGCTTCTTGTATTCTTGCTTTTACTTCTGAACTCCTGCTGCGTGTTCAGGATATTCCACCTCACCTTCGACAGTATGTAGGACTCCATTCTCATGCTTCAACTTCATTTGTTCCAGACCATGGAGCTCATCTCTTCTCCAGGCTGAAGGACTGACCACCTCAAACTATTTCTCCAAGGTTGATTGACTGATTATACCATCTTTACCTCTTCACTCCTCCTGAACTATAGTCTACAATCGTAGCTTACTGCATACTCGAAACGGACTCAACTGTTGCACATGTGTCTTATTCATCAGTCAGTCAACTGTTCAAGGCGCATTCAACAGTAACCCATTTGATCCCTTTTACAACAGTGATATGATATATTAGGTTATATAAATAATATATATATATATATATATATATATATACATATATATATATATTTTTTTTTTTTTTTATTATCACACCGGCCGATTCCCACCAAGGCAGGGTGGCCCGAAAAAGAAAAACTTTCACCATCATTCACTCCATCACTGTCTTGCCAGAAGGGTGCTTTACACTACAGTTTTTAAACTGCAACATTAACACCCCTCCTTCAGAGTGCAGGCACTGTACTTCCCATCTCCAGGACTCAAGTCCGGCCTGCCGGTTTCCCTGAATCCCTTCATAAATGTTACTTTGCTCACACTCCAACAGCACGTCAAGTATTAAAAACCATTTGTCTCCATTCACTCCTATCAAACACGCTCACGCATGCCTGCTGGAAGTCCAAGCCCCTCGCACACAAAACCTCCTTTACCCCCTCCCTCCAACCCTTCCTAGGCCGACCCCTACCCCGCCTTCCTTCCACTACAGACTGATACACTCTTGAAGTCATTCTGTTTCGCTCCATTCTCTCTACATGTCCGAACCACCTCAACAACCCTTCCTCAGCCCTCTGGACAACAGTTTTGGTAATCCCGCACCTCCTCCTAACTTCCAAACTACGAATTCTCTGCATTATATTCACACCACACATTGCCCTCAGACATGACATCTCCACTGCCTCCAGCCTTCTCCTCGCTGCAACATTCATCACCCACGCTTCACACCCATATAAGAGCGTTGGTAAAACTATACTCTCATACATTCCCCTCTTTGCCTCCAAGGACAAAGTTCTTTGTCTCCACAGACTCCTAAGTGCACCACTCACTCTTTTTCCCTCATCAATTCTATGATTCACCTCATCTTTCATAGACCCATCTGCTGACACGTCCACTCCCAAATATCTGAATACGTTCACCTCCTCCATACTCTCTCCCTCCAATCTGATATTCAATCTTTCATCACCTGATCTTTTTGTTATCCTCATAACCTTACTCTTTCCTGTATTCACCTTTAATTTTCTTCTTTTGCACACCCTACCAAATTCATCCACCAATCTCTGCAACTTCTCTTCAGAATCTCCCAAGAGCACAGTGTCATCAGCAAAGAGCAGCTGTGACAACTCCCACTTTGTGTGTGATTCTTTATCTTTTAACTCCACGCCTCTTGCCAAGACCCTCGCATTTACTTCTCTTACAACCCCATCTATAAATATATTAAACAACCACGGTGACATCACACATCCTTGTCTAAGGCCTACTTTTACTGGGAAAAAATTTCCCTCTTTCCTACATACTCTAACTTGAGCCTCACTATCCTCGTAAAAACTCTTCACTGCTTTCAGTAACCTACCTCCTACACCATACACTTGCAACATCTGCCACATTGCCCCCCTATCCACCCTGTCATACGCCTTTTCCAAATCCATAAATGCCACAAAGACCTCTTTAGCCTTATCTAAATACTGTTCACTTATATGTTTCACTGTAAACACCTGGTCCACACACCCCCTACCTTTCCTAAAGCCTCCTTGTTCATCTGCTATCCTATTCTCCGTCTTACTCTTAATTCTTTCAATTATAACTCTACCATACACTTTACCAGGTACACTCAACAGACTTATCCCCCTATAATTTTTGCACTCTCTTTTATCCCCTTTGCCTTTATACAAAGGAACTATGCATGCTCTCTGCCAATCCCTAGGTACCTTACCTTCTTCCATACATTTATTAAATAATTGCACCAACCACTCCAAAACTATATCCCCACCTGCTTTTAACATTTCTATCTTTATCCCATCAATCCCGGCTGCCTTACCCCCTTTCATTTTACCTACTGCCTCACGAACTTCCCCCACACTCACAACTGGCTCTTCCTCACTCCTACAAGATGTTATTCCTCCTTGCCCTATACACGAAATCACAGCTTCCCTATCTTCATCAACATTTAACAATTCCTCAAAATATTCCTTCCATCTTCCCAATACCTCTAACTCTCCCTTTAATAACTCTCCTCTCCTATTTTTAACTGACAAATCCATTTGTTCTCTAGGCTTTCTTAACTTGTTAATCTCACTCCAAAACTTTTTCTTATTTTCAACAAAATTTGTTGATAACATCTCACCCACTCTCTCATTTGCTCTCTTTTTACATTGCTTCACCACTCTCTTAACTTCTCTCTTTTTCTCCATATACTCTTCCCTCCTTGCATCACTTCTACTTTGTAAAAACTTCTCATATGCTAACTTTTTCTCCCTTACTACTCTCTTTACATCATCATTCCACCAATCGCTCCTCTTCCCTCCTGCACCCACTTTCCTGTAACCACAAACTTCTGCTGAACACTCTAACACTACATTTTTAAACCTACCCCATACCTCTTCGACCCCATTGCCTATGCTCTCATTAGCCCATCTATCCTCCAATAGCTGTTTATATCTTACCCTAACTGCCTCCTCTTTTAGTTTATAAACCTTCACCTCTCTCTTCCCTGATGCTTCTATTCTCCTTGTATCCCATCTACCTTTTACTCTCAGTGTAGCTACAACTAGAAAGTGATCTGATATATCTGTGGCCCCTCTATAAACATGTACATCCTGAAGTCTACTCAACAGTCTTTTATCTACCAATACATAATCCAACAAACTACTGTCATTTCGCCCTACATCATATCGTGTATACTTATTTATCCTCTTTTTCTTAAAATATGTATTACCTATAACTAAACCCCTTTCTATACAAAGTTCAATCAAAGGGCTCCCATTATCATTTACACCTGGCACCCCAAACTTACCTACCACACCCTCTCTAAAAGTTTCTCCTACTTTAGCATTCAAGTCCCCTACCACAATTACTCTCTCACTTGGTTCAAAGGCTCCTATACATTCACTTAACATCTCCCAAAATCTCTCTCTCTCCTCTGCATTCCTCTCTTCTCCAGGTGCATACACGCTTATTATGACCCACTTCTCGCATCCAACCTTTACTTTAATCCACATAATTCTTGAATTTACACATTCATATTCTCTTTTCTCCTTCCATAACTGATCATTTAACATTACTGCTACCCCTTCCTTTGCTCTAACTCTCTCAGATACTCCAGATTTAATCCCATTTATTTCCCCCCACTGAAACTCTCCTACCCCCTTCAGCTTTGTTTCGCTTAGGGCCAGGACATCCAACTTCTTTTCATTCATAACATCAGCAATCATCTGTTTCTTGTCATCCGCACTACATCCACGCACATTTAAGCAACCCAGTTTTATAAAGTTTTTCTTCTTCTCTTTTTTGGTAATTGTATACAGGAGAAGGGGTTACTAGCCCATTGCTCCCGGCATTTTAGTCGCCTCATACGACACGCATGGCTTACGGAGGAAAGATTCTTTTCCACTTCCCCATGGACAATAGAAGAAATAAAAAAGAACAAGAGCTATTTAGAAAAAGGAGAAAAACCTAGATGTATGTATATATATATATGCATGTGCGTGTCTGTGAAGTGTGACCAAAGTGTAAGTAGGAGTAGCAAGATATCCCTGTTATCTTAGCGTGTTTATGAGACAGAAAAAGAAACCAGCAATCCTACCATCATGCAAAACAGTTACAGGTTTTTGTTTCACAGTCATCTGGCAGGACGGTAGTACTTCCCTGGGTGGTTGCTGTCTACCAACCTACTACCTATATATATATATATATATATATATATATATATATATATCTTTCTTTCAACATACCAGCCGTATCCCACCGAGGCGGGGTGGCCCAAAAGGAAAAAGGTAAGCTTCTCCTTTTACATTTAGTAATATATACAGGAGAAGAGGTTACTAGCCCCTTGCTCCCGGCATTTCATTCGCCTCTTACAACACGCATGGCTTACAGAGGAATAATTCTGTTCCACTTCTCCATGGAGATAAGAGGAAATAAACAAGAATAAGAACTAGAAAGAATATTGAAGAAAACCCAGACGGGTGTGTGTATATATATGCTCGTACATGTATGTGTAGTGTGACCTAAGTGTAAGTAGAAGTAGCAAGACGTACCTGAAATCTTGCATGTTTATGAGACAGAAAAAAGGACACCAGCAATCCTACCATCATGTTAAAACAATTACAGGCTTTCGTTTTACATTCACTTGGCAGGACGGTAGTACCTCCCTGGGTGGTTGCTGTCTACCAACCTACTACCTAGGATATATATATATATATACATATATATATATATATATATATATATATATATATATATATATATATATATATATACATATATATATATATATATATATATATATACATATATATATATATATATATATATATATATATATATATGTCGTGCCGAATATGTAAAACTGGTCAATTAGCAAGAACTCATTTAAAATTAAGTCCTTTCCAAAATTTTCTCTTATACGTTTAAAGATATATTTTTTCATTAACGTTAATGAAATTTTTTTTTAATTTTGCACCAAAAGAAACTTAGAAAACTTACCTAACCTTGTTATAACAAGAACAATTTATTCTCGCCTAACCCAACAAAATATATTTTAGATTTGTTTACAGTAATTTAATGCTAAACAAACACAATGAAATGATTTTTTTTCGTTAGGTTCAGAATGATTTACGCGAAATTATTGCATACACAAATTTTCACTTGTCTTATATGGCAAGATGAGCGTTGCTATTTAAGCCAAGATCGCAAGTTCTGCCTATTCGGCACGACATATATAATATATATATATATATATATATATATATATATATATATATATATATATATATATATATATATATATATATATATATATATCATTTTTTAACACTGGCCGTTTCCCACCAAGGCAGGGTGGCCCTAAAAAGATAAATATTCATCATTCACTCCATCATTGTCTTGCCAGAGGGATGCTTTACACTACAGTTATAAAACTGCAACATTAACACCCCTCCTTCAGAGTGCAGACACTGTACTTCCCATCTCCAGGACTCAAGTCCGGCCTGCCGGTTTCCCTGAATCCCTTCATAAATGTTACCTTGCTCACATTCCAACAGCACGTAAAGTCCTAAAAGCCACTTTTCTCTATTCATTCCTATGTAACACGCTCACGCATGAAGATTGAGACACTTATGCAAAATATTGGAATCTTTATTGAGGAAACGTTTCGCCACAAAGTGGCTTTATTAGTCCAATACATAGCAGAAAGGTGTAAGGAGAGGAGTAGGTCGAGGTAATCAGTCCCTCAGCCTGGAATCGATGTAGTCAGTCCATCAGTCTTGTAGAAAGTACAGCATATGGTCAGAGAAGTGGTTTATATACCGTAGTCAGGTGAGTCGAAGCAGGAGGCGGGATCACAGTGGTACCATCCAACAGTGTCTTCGTCCAAAGATTCTTGTCAAAGGCCTACTTTTACTGGGAAATACTCTCCCTCTCTCCAACATACTCTTACCTTAGCCTCACTATCCTTGTAAAGAACTCTTCACTGCTTTCAATAGCATACCTCCTACTCTATACATATGCAACAGTTGCCACATTGCCCCTCTATCCACCCTGTCATACGCCTTTTCCAAATCCATAAGTGCCACAAAAACCTCTTTACCCTTATCTAAATACTGTTCACCTGTATGTTTCACTGTAAACACTTGGTATACACACTCCCTACCCTTCCTAAAGCCTCCTTGTTCATCTGCTGTCCTACTCTCAGTGTTACTCTTAATTCTTTCAATAATAACTCTATCATACACTTTACCAGGTATACTTGTGAGGGAAAAGTTCAACAGATAGGAGTAGCCAGTGAATATATGATGAAGATAGTTTGATTGGCAGTCTGCTTGTTAAGGTAGGGTCAGTGTCTAGCTCCCGCTATCCCCTCCCCCCTTTCTCCACACTGAAAGGTGACGTGTGGGACTCCGACCAAATGGATAATCACATGACTCGCAGCTCCCAACACATCTCTAAGTAAAATGCCTCTGCTCCTGTTTTATTTGATATATTAGTTGAAAGCTTCACTTTTATCTAATCTTGAGACTTAGTTCATCCTGCCTTGACTTTCATGTTTAAAAATCTTCTTTAAATCCTCACCATTCTTTTAAATGCCTTACACTTATCATGGAGACTGATTTATCGAGCAGTGGTTAACTTTTGTCTCTTTCTAGCTTGGACTGCCAGCTAGGGTCATCTGGCGACTACAGAGAGAGTTTGAAGGAGAGGAACCTAACCAGGTTGAGACGTCACCCATGATCTACGTACTATATTGTAGCTACACCCAGGCAGCTACCCCTCATCTCTGCGGTGGGGAAAAACCTGCGTTCCTGTCATCTTGACGGATCATTCAAGGCTAGACATACTGTGACTGAATAGTCATTGGGTTGTCACTCACCAGATGTGATCCCCCCCACACAGCATCAGCAACGGCTACAGTTTCTACAAAGCACTGTGTCAACATCGACATGATCTACCATTAAATCTGTACAAATTAGAGTTGAATTCAAATTATCATTTTTTTTTCTATTTCATTTTTCTTTCAAATAGGATAAAAGCTAATGTTTACGTGTTTTACATTTTCAATTCTTAAAATGAAGTTTATTTGTATGTTATTGTTATATTTTCTATTTCTTTTCCTAAGGAGGAGCCAGCCTTGGTAATACTAACATAAGATCTTACAGGGCTGAGTAAGCCTTCACAGTACTCAACAAACTTATTCCCCTATAATTTTTGCACTCTTTTGTCCCCTGCGCCTTTATACAAAGGAACTACGCATGCTATCCAAGCTAAGAACTACCTGTAGAATTGAACCATTACTGAGAGGATGCTCGTATACTAACGATGGTCAGGAAATGACTGAAATCCTCAAACAATATGAGTAGGTGTTCAGCAACCCACTAAATGACAGCAAGGTAGAAAATGCAGAAACATTTTTCACTCCAGCAGAAGGCCGCACAGACCAACTGACACTAATACAAATCCCATAATTTAGTAAAAGAAATGAATAACATGCCCACTCAGCACCTGGACCAGAGTCATGGTATGTTCTATTTATAAAGAAGTGCAAAGTACCACTACAACAAGCCTTCAGTATTCATTGGAGAAAGAGTTTAGATCTAAGTGAAATACCGAAGGCCTTAAAGAGTGCAGACATAGCTCCTTTGCATAAGGGAGTTAGTAGAACACTAGCTAAAAATTAGACCAGTAGCCCTTCTCACGTAAAAACCTTCTAAAGAGTGACGAGACGGCAGAATAGATATTCCTTGGACCAGCATAACCCGAACCAGCTTGGTTTTAGAGAAGGACAATCATGCCTGTCACAGCTGCTGAACCATTATGACAAAATTACGGAGGCGTTGGAAGACGACCAAAACGCAGATGTGATTTACATAGGTTTTGCAAAGGAGTTTGACAAACGTGATCATGGAGTGATAGCGCACAAAATGAGGGCCTTGGGTATTACCGGGAAGGTAGGCAGATGGATTTTCGGGATCCTAACACACAGAACACAAAGTTGTAGTAAACAGAGCAAGATCCAGCATCAACGAGGTAAAAAGCTCAGTGCCCCAAGGCACTGTCCTGGCACCTCTGCTGTTTCTCACCCGTCACACTTGTATCATTTGCAGATGACGTTAAAATAAGCATGAAAGCCACTACGGTAGAAGACACTGAATAATTACAGGAAGACGTAATCAGGGTTTTCCAGTGGGCAGTGGAGAACATGACGTTCAGTGATAACTTCCAGTTGCTTAGGTATGGAAAGAATAAATGTACAAAACTCGAGAGCGTCACCAAACAGAACGAAAGGAATATGTGAAAGATCTGGGAATAATTATATCGGCTGACCTTTCTTTTAAAAACCATAAGAAAACAAAGATCACGACAGACAGGAAGGTGACGGGGTGGGTGTTGAGAACTTTCAAAACAAGGGAAATAATGCCAATAGTGACACTCTTCAAATCGCTAGTGCTCCCTTATTTAGAACATTGCTGTGCTGACGGACCCGTTCAAACCAGGAGACATCAGAACTGGAGCAAAAAGAGATCGTTTACGGCTCACATTGAGCAGGTAAATCGCCTAAATTACTGGGAACGCCTTCAAGTCTTGAACATGTACTCATTGGAGTAGAGGAGAGAGATACATTATAATATATACCTGGAAAGTACTCGAAGATCTGGTCCCAAATCTGGAGTGAGAATATGGGAGGAAGTGCAAAATAAACCCAGTGAGGAGCAGGGGTGCGGTGGGGACAATGAGGGAACACTGTCAACATTCGGAGTCCCAGACTATTCAACATCTTACCCAAAGATATCAGAAACACGGCTATAACAAGTGTAAAAGCCTTCATGAGGAAACTGGACAAGTATCTTCACCAGGTACCAGATCAACCAGGCTGTGATGGATATGTGGGGCAGCGTGCCTCCAGCAGCAACAGCCTGGTTGATTATGTAAGCACCAAACTAGCCTGTCCCATGGCCAGGCTCAGAGTAGTGAAACTCTTGAAACTCTTCAAAGGTATGCTCTCTGCCACCCTCTAGGTACTTTACCCTTTCCATACATTTATTAAATAAAAGCACCAACCACTCCAAAACTATCCCCATCAATCCCAGCTGCCTTACCCTCTCACATTCTACCCACTACCTCACGAGCTTCCCCCACACACACAATTCGCTCCTCCTCCATTCCAACAAGATGTTATTCCTCCTTGCCCAATGCACGAAATCACAGCTTCCCTATCTTCATCAACATTTAACAATTCCTCAAAACATTCCCTCCATCTTCCCTTTACCTCTAACTCTCCATTTAATAACTTTCCTCTCCTATTTTTAACTGTCGTATCCATTTGTTCTCTAGGCTTCCTCTACTTGTTAATCTCACTTCAAAACTTTTTCTTATTTTCAACAAAATTTGTTGATAACATCTCGCCCATTCTTACATTTACTCTCTTTTTACATTAATTCACCACTCTCTTAACCCCTTTTTCTCTCCATTTACTCCTCCCTCCTTGCATCACTTCTACCTTGTAAACACCTCTCATATGCTAACTTTTTTCTCTCTTACTATTCTCTTCATATCTTCATTCCACTAATCACTCTTTCCTCCTGCACCCATTTTCCAGTAACCACAAACTTCTGCTGAACACTAACACGACATTCTTAAACCTACCCCATACATCTTCGACCCCATTACCTATACTCTCACTAGCCAATCTTTCCTCCAATAGTTGTTCATATCTTACCCTATCTGCCTCTTCCTTTAGTTTATAAACCTTCACCTCTCTTACATGCTGCTTCAATTTTCCTTGTATCCCATCTATCTTTTACTCTCAGTGTAGCTACAACTAAATAGTGATCTAATATATCTGTGGTCCCTCTATAAGCATGTACATCTTGAAGTCTACCCAACAGTCTTTTATCTACCAATACGTAGTCCAACAAACTACTGTAATTACGCCATACATTACGCCATACATATATATATATATATATATATATAATGTATGTATATATATATATATATATATATATATATATATATATATATATTATATTATTGTGACCATGAACAAGAGGTATTGATCAATAACAATACTGCCAAGGATTCGAACCCATGCTGCTTTGGCCCGCCTCATGGTGAGCGAAAACCCATGACGCTCTAACCCACAGGACCATACTCCGTGAGCTTTATCATACCTCTTCTTAAAGCTATGTATGGATCCTGCCTCCACTACATAACTCTCTAGACTATTCCACTTCCTGGCAAATCTATGGCTGAAGAAATACTTCTTAACATCCCTGTGACTCATCCGAATTTTCAACTTCCAGTTATGACCTCTTATTGCTGTGTCACATCTCTGAAACATTCTGTCCCTGTCCTCCCTGTGAATTCCTTTCAGTATTTTATATGCTGTTATCAGTTCCTCCCCTATTCCTCCTGTCTTCCAGTGTTGTCAGGTTGAGTTCCGTCAACCTCTCCTCGTACGACATACCATTTAGCTCCGAGAGAGAGAGAGAGAGAGAGATAAGATTTCGTTCGGATTTTTAACCCCGGAGGGTTAGCCACCCAGGATAACCCAAGAAAGTCAGTGCGTCATCGAGGACTGTCTAACTTATTTCCATTGGGGTCCTTAATCTTGTCCCCTAGGATGCGACCCACACCAGCCGACTAACACCCAGGTACCTATTTGCTGCTAGGTGAACAGGACAACAGGTGTAAGGAAACGTGTCGAAATGTTTCCACCCGCCGGGAATCGAACCCGGGCCCTCCGTGTGTGAAGCGGGAGCTTTAGCCACGTGTTTGACGAGGAGTGGATTCCATACTGGTGCTGCATACATACTCCAATATGGATCTGACGTTCACGATATACACTGTTGTGAATGGAGATATATTTTTTCATTTATGTTCATGTAAAAATTAATAATTTTGTGCCAAAAGAGCCTTAGAAAACTCACCTATCCTTATTATAACAAGCGCAATTTAATTTAGCTTAATCCAACTAAATATATTTTAGATAAGTTTTCAACAATTTAATAATAAACAAACGCAACGAAATATTTTTCTTTTCGTTAGGTTCAGGATGATTTTTGCAAAATTATTGCATACACAAATTTTCCCTTCCTCATTCGGCAAGAAAAGCATTGCTTTTTAAGCCAAAATCGCAAGTTTTACCTATTTGGCACGACATAAATATATATATATATATCACCAGGTAAGGATTCATATATATATATATATATATATATATATATATATATATATATATATATATATATATCTATATATATATTAATCCTTACCTGAAGTCTGATGGTTCATGCAGGTACGCAGGTGGTCTCCTGTCATATTAATGTTTTCCCAGTCATTACACAGACTCAAGGCCATTCTCTCTCCTCCCAGACTGACACCTTTACACTGCTCCCAAGCCTCGTACACGGACGTTGACTAAATCCCATCACATCATTTCCAGGGGAAATAGGCCGATTGAAATGAATATGGTTCAATTATACATCGCTAATTGCTTCCCCCAGCTTCCTTTGTCATATTAAGACCCCGGTAATCTCCTGAGGGAGGCGGAGTCTGGGGAGGCTGACGGGGACCCACGCCCTGATACCCAGCCCGCAGCATCCAAATCTGCTGATCGAGCTTCTCTCATAATATCGGGAGAAAGTGTGCAATATCAGGCCTAGCAGGAATAGGAATACGAGCCTTATGCAACGAGCTCCTAAGAGCAATTCTCGCTTGATGTGGCCACTAGCTCATGCCCTGCAGTGAAATCTGCAGGGGATTGCAGAAGATTTAGGCTGCATAATGCATAATGGATATTCATTTAGTATAATTAGTTAGGTGTTATATCAGCAACAACACCGTTTGTCGTTCTCCCTGGTGTTGGTGTTTGTCTTGAAGTGGGGTAAGAAGCACGCACTGATGGAGGCTAGTGTGTACGATGCTGCACTCATACAACAGATCAATGGAGGAGTTGCATTTGCTAATGTCCTCAAATGGCAATCCGTCCCTGCAACTTTTAAGTCGATTTCTGATATACAATTTTGAGAAAATTTGTCGATTTACGTTATTTGTGTCAGTTTAATTTAGATTTTGTTAGATGTTTGACGATAGCAGTTAAGCGATTATAACTTGCCGTAGATAAAATATTATGAAAATACGCAAAAAAAAAAAAAAAAAAAATATGGAAGCGGGAACAGAAAACACGACCTACAGAGTACATTCTACTGTACAGTCATAAACAGTCACCCAATCCAACTTCCTTACCAACAGTGAAATATCGACTTCTCAGCAACAGTGAAATACAGACTTTGATTACTTAACAACGGTGAAGTACCGACTTATGACCAGGAGGACAAGTTGAATAATTGTAAGAACCAGTAAGAAATTAATTTGTAGATTCTCTTGTTTGTTGCTCGATAACTGTCCATGTGATGGAATATGACGGGGAGAGGGGGAGTAGTTTCAAATTTGAGTTGGAAGAATACATGGGTGATAGGGACTGAATTTGACAGGGACTGGATTTTGACTTGTACATACATTCCCCTCTATGCTGATATTGTTACCAATGTTGATATTGTTACCAATGTGCTGATATCGTTACCAATGTTGATATTGTTACCAATGTGCTGATATCGTTACCAATGTTGATATCGTTACCAATGTTGATATCGTTATCAATGTGCTGATATCGTTACCAATGTTGATATTCTTACCAGTGTGCTGATATCGTTACCAATGTTGATATTGTTACCAATGTGCTGATATCGTTACCAATGTTGATATCGTTACCAATGTTGATATCGTTATCAATGTGCTGATATCGTTACCAATGTTGATATTCTTACCAGTGTGCTGATATCGTTACCAATGTTGATATTGTTACCAATGTGCTGATATCGTTACCAATGTTGATATCGTTACCAATGTCGATATGGTTACCAATGTGCTGACATCGTTACCAATGCTGATATTGTTACAATGTGCTGATATCGTTACCAATGTTGATATTGTTACCAATACCATCGTTATCAATTGGCTACTATCGTTACCGACTTTGTTACTATTCTTACCAAATTTGTCACTTCAAAAAACTATCCAGTAATGTGTAGACTATTCATAGTCCGTAACTCGCATTTAGCGATACATACACACAATTCGTTCGAAGGGAGGAGGGGGGGTACACGGATTTGATCCAAGGAAAGGAAATAAATCAGCTCCAGTTCCTCAGACCCAGAGCTCTTTACCAAAATTGAACATTTTAAAGTATAAAAGGCTGTAAATGGCTATTAAACTTATTTTACACGTCAACAGGGAAAGACTTAAAAAGGCACAGTATCGTCACTGCAATAATTCACAGATAACACGCACATAGACGACTTATGACGACGTATCGGTCCGACTTGTACCATTAATTAACTGAGACAGACTAGTTAATGTTCCAAGTGGGAAAAAACATCGTCACAACGTTCATTCTTCTATGTGAGGGATATCTGCATGTCAACAGGTAGTACACAGTCAGGTGTACTACCTGTTGATACTTCAGTGTTGCAACAATCCAGGAAGGTACTACCTTCCTCTCTTATGAGGCTAGTAGACAGCAACCATCCAGGAAGGTACTACCCTCCTCTCTTATGAGGCTAGTAGACAGCAACCATCCAGGAAGGTACTACCCTCCTCTCTTATGAGACTAGTAGACAGCAACCATCCAGGAAGGTACTACCCTCCTCTCTTATGAGGCTAGTAGACAGCAACCATCCAGGAAGGTACTACCCTCCTCTCTTATGAGACTAGTAGACGGCAACCATCCAGGAAGGTACTACCCTCCTCTCTTATGAGACTAGTAGACGGCAACCATCCAGGAAGGTACTACCCTCCTCTCTTATGAGACTAGTAGACGGCAACCATCCAGGAAGGTACTACCCTCCTCTCTTATGAGACTAGTAGACGGCAACCATCCAGGAAGGTACTACCCTCCTCTCTTATGAGACTAGTAGACGGCAACCATCCAGGAAGGTACTACCCTCCTCTCTTATGAGACTAGTAGACAGCAACCATCCAGGAAGGTACTACCCTCCTCTCTTATGAGGCTAGTAGACAGCAACCATCCAGGAAGGTACTACCCTCCTCTCTTATGAGACTAGTAGACAGCAACCATCCAGGAAGGTACTACCCTCCTCTCTTATGAGGCTAGTAGACAGCAACCATCCAGGAAGGTACTACCCTCCTCTCTTATGAGACTAGTAGACAGCAACCATCCAGGAAGGTACTACCCTCCTCTCTTATGAGGCTAGTAGACAGCAACCATCCAGGAAGGTACTACCCTCCTCTCTTATGAGACTAGTAGACGGCAACCATCCAGGAAGGTACTACCCTCCTCTCTTATGAGACTAGTAGACGGCAACCATCCAGGAAGGTACTACCCTCCTCTCTTATGAGACTAGTAGACGGCAACCATCCAGGAAGGTACTACCCTCCTCTCTTATGAGACTAGTAGACGGCAACCATCCAGGAAGGTACTACCCTCCTCTCTTATGAGACTAGTAGACGGCAACCATCCAGGAAGGTACTACCCTCCTCTCTTATGAGGCTAGTAGACAGCAACCATCCAGGAAGGTACTACCCTCCTCTCTTATGAGACTAGTAGACGGCAACCATCCAGGAAGGTACTACCCTCCTCTCTTATGAGACTAGTAGACGGCAACCATCCAGGAAGGTACTACCCTCCTCTCTTATGAGACTAGTAGACGGCAACCATCCAGGAAGGTACTACCCTCCTCTCTTATGAGACTAGTAGACGGCAACCATCCAGGAAGGTACTACCCTCCTCTCTTATGAGACTAGTAGACGGCAACCATCCAGGAAGGTACTACCCTCCTCTCTTATGAGACTAGTAGACAGCAACCATCCAGGAAGGTACTACCCTCCTCTCTTATGAGGCTAGTAGACAGCAACCATCCAGGAAGGTACTACCCTCCTCTCTTATGAGACTAGTAGACAGCAACCATCCAGGAAGGTACTACCCTCCTCTCTTATGAGGCTAGTAGACAGCAACCATCCAGGAAGGTACTACCCTCCTCTCTTATGAGACTAGTAGACGGCAACCATCCAGGAAGGTACTACCCTCCTCTCTTATGAGACTAGTAGACGGCAACCATCCAGGAAGGTACTACCCTCCTCTCTTATGAGACTAGTAGACGGCAACCATCCAGGAAGGTACTACCCTCCTCTCTTATGAGACTAGTAGACGGCAACCATCCAGGAAGGTACTACCCTCCTCTCTTATGAGACTAGTAGACGGCAACCATCCAGGAAGGTACTACCCTCCTCTCTTATGAGGCTAGTAGACAGCAACCATCCAGGAAGGTACTACCCTCCTCTCTTATGAGACTAGTAGACGGCAACCATCCAGGAAGGTACTACCCTCCTCTCTTATGAGACTAGTAGACGGCAACCATCCAGGAAGGTACTACCCTCCTCTCTTATGAGACTAGTAGACGGCAACCATCCAGGAAGGTACTACCCTCCTCTCTTATGAGACTAGTAGACGGCAACCATCCAGGAAGGTACTACCCTCCTCTCTTATGAGACTAGTAGACGGCAACCATCCAGGAAGGTACTACCCTCCTCTCTTATGAGGCTAGTAGACAGCAACCATCCAGGAAGGTACTACCCTCCTCTCTTATGAGACTAGTAGACGGCAACCATCCAGGAAGGTAATACCCTCTCTTATGAGACTAGTAGACAGCAACCATCCAGGAAGGTACTACCCTCCTCTCTTATGAGACTAGTAGACAGCAACCATCCAGGAAGGTACTACCCTCCTCTCTCATGAGACTAGTAGACAACAACCATCCAGGAAGGTACTACCCTCCTCTCTTATGAGACTAGTAGACGGCAACCATCCAGGAAGGTACTACCCTCTCTTATGAGACTAGTAGACAGCAACCATCCAGGAAGGTACTACCCTCCTCTCTTATGAGACTAGTAGACAGCAACCATCCAGGAATGTACTACCCTCCTCTCTTATGAGGCTAGTAGACAGCAACCATCCAGGAAGGTACTACCCTCCTCTCTTATGAGACTAGTAGACAGCAACCATCCAGGAATGTACTACCCTCCTCTCTTATGAGGCTAGTAGACAGCAACCATCCAGGAAGGCACTACTCTCCTCTCTTATGAGGCTAGTAGACAGCAACCATCCAGGAAGGTACTACCCTCCTCTCTTATAAGGCTAGCAGACAGCAACCATCCAGGAATGTACTACCCTCCTCTCTTATGAGACTAGTAGGTAGCAACCATCCAGGAATGTACTACCCTCCTCTCTTATGAGGCTAGTAGACAGCAACCATCCAGGAAGGGACTACCCTCCTCTCTTATGAGGCTAGTAGACAGCAACCATCCAGGAATGTACTACCCTCCTCTCTTATGAGGCTAGTAGACAGCAACCATCCAGGAAGGTACTACCCTCCTCTCTTATGAGGCTAGTAGACAGTAACCATCCAGGAAGGTACTACCCTCTCTTATGAGACTAGTAGACAGCAACCATCCAGGAAGGTACTACCCTCCTCTCTTATGAGACTAGTAGACAGCAACCATCCAGGAATGTACTACCCTCCTCTCTTATGAGGCTAGTAGACAGCAACCATCCAGGAAGGTACTACCCTCCTCTCTTATGAGACTAGTACTCTTATGAGGCTAGTAGACAGCAACCATCCAGGAAGGCACTACTCTCCTCTCTTATGAGGCTAGTAGACAGCAACCATCCAGGAAGGTACTACCCTCCTCTCTTATAAGGCTAGCAGACAGCAACCATCCAGGAATGTACTACCCTCCTCTCTTATGAGACTAGTAGGCAGCAACCATCCAGGAATGTACTACCCTCCTCTCTTATGAGGCTAGTAGACAGCAACCATCCAGGAAGGGACTACCCTCCTCTCTTATGAGGCTAGTAGACAGCAACCATCCAGGAATGTACTACCCTCCTCTCTTATGAGGCTAGTAGACAGCAACCATCCAGGAAGGTACTACCCTCCTCTCTTATGAGGCTAGTAGACAGTAACCATCCAGGAAGGTACTACCTTCCTCTCTTATGAGGCTAGAAGACAGCAACCATCCAGGAATGTACTACCCTCCTCTCTTATGAGGCTAGTAGACAGCAACCATCCAGGAATGTACTACCCTCCTCTCTTATGAGGCTAGTAGACAGCAACCATCCAGGAAGGTACCACCCACCTCTCTTATAAGGCTAGCAGACAGCAACCATCCAGGAAGGTGCTACCCTCCTCTCTTATAAGGCTAGCAGACAACAACCATCCAGAAAGGTAGTACCCTCCTCTCTTATGAGGCTAGTAGACAGCAACCTTCTAGGAAGGAAATACCCTTCTCTCTTATGAGGCTAGTAGACAGCAACCATCCAGGAAGGCACTGTCCTGCTCTCTGTTGAGGCTAGTAAACAGCAACATCCAGGAAGGTATTACCCTTGTCTCTTATGAGGCTAGTAGACAGCAACCATCCAGGAAGGTATTGCCCTCCTCTCTTATGAGGTTAGCAGACAGCAACCATCCAGGAAGGCACTAACCTACTCTCTTATGATGTTAGTAGATAGATAACATCCAGGAAGGTACTACTCTCCTCTCTTATGAGGCTAGTAGACAGCAACCATCCAGGATGGTATTGACCTGCTCTCTTTTGAGGCTAGTAAACAGCAACATCCAGTGAGGTATTACCCTTGTCTCTTATGAGGCTAGTAGACAGCAACCATCCAGGGAGGTATTGCCCCCTCTCTTATGAGGCTTGTAGACAGCAACCATCCAGGAAGGTACTACCCTCCTCTCTTATGAGGCTAGTAGACAGCAACCATCCAGGAAGGTACTACCCTCCTCTCTTATGAGGCTAGTAGACAGCAACAATCCAGGAAGGTACTATCCTCCTCTCTTTTGAGGCTAGTAGACAGCAACCATCCATCTCTTATGAAGTACTATCCTCCTCTCTTTTGTGGCTAGTAGACAGCAACCCTCATGTCTTATGAAGCTAACAGACAGAAACCATCCAGGAAGGTACTGCCCTTCTCTCTTATGAGGCTAGTAGACAGCAACCGCACAGGTACTTCTCTCCTTTCTTATGAGGTTAGTAGACAGCAATCATAGAAGAAATTATTGCCCTCCTCTCCTATGGGGCTAGTAGACAGCAACCATCCAGGAAGGTAGTATCCGCCTCTCTTTTGAGGCGAGAAGACAGCAACCATCCAGGAAGGTACTACCCTCCTCTCTTATGAGACTAGTAGACAGCAACCATCCAGGAAGGTACTACCCTCCTCTCTCATGAGACTAGTAGACAACAACCATCCAGGAAGGTACTACCCTCCTCTCTTATGAGACTAGTAGACGGCAACCATCCAGGAAGGTACTACCCTCTCTTATGAGACTAGTAGACAGCAACCATCCAGGAAGGTACTACCCTCCTCTCTTATGAGACTAGTAGACAGCAACCATCCAGGAATGTACTACCCTCCTCTCTTATGAGGCTAGCGGACAGCAACCATTCAGGAAAGCACTAACCTCCTCTCTTATGAGGTTAGTAGACAGATAACATCCAGGAAGGTACTATCCTTCTCTCTTATGAGGTTAGTAGACAGCAACCATCCATCTCTTATGAAGTACTATCCTCCTCTCTTTTGAGGCTAGTAGACAGCAACCCTCATGTCTTATGAAGCTAACAGACAGCAACCATCCAGGAAGGTACTACCCTCCTCTCTTATGAGGTTATTAGACAGCAACCATCTAGGAAGCTACTATCCTCCTCTCTTTTGAGGATAGTAGACAGTAATCTCCATCTCTTATGAAACTAACAGACAGCAACCATCCAAGAAGGTACTACCCTCCTCTCTTATGAGACTAGTAGACAGCAACCGTACAGGAAGGTACTTACCTTCTCTCTTATGAGGTTAGTAGATAGCAATCATCGATGTACTACCCTCCTCTCTTATGGGGTTAGTAGACAGCAACCATCCAGGAAAGTAGTATCAGCCTCTCTTTTGAGGCTAGAAGACAGCAACCATTCAGGAAAGCACTAACCTCCTCTCTTATGAGGTTAGTAGACAGATAACATCCAGGAAGGTACTACAATCCTCTCTTATGAGGCTAGTAGACAGCAACCATCCAGGAAGGTACTACCCTCCTCTCTTATTAGGCTTGTATACAGTAACCATCCAGGAAGGTACTTCCATCCTCTCTTATGAGGCAAGTAGACAGCAGTCATGCAGGAAGGTTCTATCCCCCTCTCTTTTGAGGCTAGTAGACAGATAACATCCAGGAAGGTACTACCCTCCTCTCTTATGAGGCTAGCAGACAGCAACCATCGAGGAATGTACTACCCTCCTCTTTTATGAGGCTAGTAGACAGATAACATCCAGGAAGGTACTACTCTCCTCTCTTATGAGGCTAGTAGACAGCAACCATCCAGGAAGGTGCTACTCTCCTCTCATATGAGGCTAGTAGACAGCAACCATCCAGGAAGGTACTACTCTCCTTTCATATGAGGCTTGTAGACAGCAACTATCCAGGAAGGTGCAACCATCCAGGAAGGTACTACCCTCCTCTCTTATTGGGCTAGTAGACAGCAACCATCCTGGAAGGTACTACCCTCCTCTCTTATGAGGCTAGTAGACAAATAACATCCAGGAAGGCACTACTCTCCTCTCTTATGAGACTAGTAGACAGCAACCATCCAGGAAGGTACTACCCTTCTCTCTTATGGGGTTAGTAGACAGTAATCATGCGAGAAGGTACTACCCTCCTCTCTTATGGGGCTAGTAGACAGCAACCATCCAGGAAGGTACTGCCTTCCTTTCTTATGAGGCTAGTAGACATCAACCAACCCAGGAGATCCTACTCTCCTCTCACATGAAGCTAGTACACAGCAAGCATCCAGGAAGGTACTACCCTCCTGTCTTATGGGGCTAGTAGACAGCAACCAGGAACCATTGATTATGCAAGACTCAAACGCTTACAAAGCAATAATGTCGTTCCAGTCCAGCTCTGCTGGGGGCTACACTGGAATAAGACCACAGCATTTAAAAGAAATGGCTAATCCAGTTATCATTGAGATTGTAGAGACAATGCTTTCAGAGATCACAAGGTTCGTTAACAATTTCTTGGTTGGTCTGATTCCTGATGAAATTAAACCTTCTTTTTTTGGTGTATCACTTTGTGCCCTTAAAAAGAAGTTTGGAGGAATTAGGCCAATTGCAGTAGGAAATTGGTCTAATTTGGATACGCCGCCTCGTATCCAAAGCTGCTGTCAGAAGTATTCATGTAAAGGCAGCCATGATGCTTCAACCAAACCAGCTTGGCTTTGGGGTCTCTCAAGGAAGTGAAGCAGCGGTTCATGCAACAAGGGAATATATCAACAACCTGCCTGAGGACAATGCGGTGGTAAAATTAGCTTTCAAGAATGCATTTAATCTCCCGAAAAGAGACCTGGTATTAGCATCCGTACACGAACAGTTTCCTTGTCTCTTCCTTTTTGCTTCAGCTGTATATAGCATGGAATCAATTCTCCTGTTTGGAGAGCATGAAATCACATCATCAGAGGGTTTCCAGCAAGAGGATCCTCTCGCACCATTTCTTTTATGTTTAGCGGTTAGGAAAATCATAGTCAGACTAACCAGTGAGCTAAACATTTGATACCTAGATGATGGCACTCTAGCAGGTACAAAGGAATCCCTTCTAGATTACCTTACACAAGTGATGACACGGGAACAGGAAAGGGTTCTCATCCTGAATCCATCCAAATGTGAAATCATCTCAGTCAATCAACAAATGATGGATGCAGTGAGATCAAAACTACCAGAAGCATCAGTCATTGCCCCCGCAAATAGCGTCTTGTTTGAAGCACCCCTGGGAAGCGATGCCACTGATACAATGATTAGGAAGAAACTGGAAGAATTGAGAATGGAACAACGAATAGGCAATCTTGACACCCATGATGCCTTGTACCTTCTCACAAAGTCTTCCCATATTTCCTAAGATGTGCAGCTTCAAATGAAAACCCTATACTGCACGAATATGACAGTATCCTGAGGCAGATTTTTATGAAGAAGGGCAGTTGGACCACGATACACTTCCAGTCAGACTAGGAGGCATTGTTGTCCGCAAGTCATCACAGATTGCGCTACCTGCTTTCCTGTCCACATGCGTTGCATCCAGTGGACTTGTAGCAGTGATTCTCCCTGAACATCTTAGGGACAAAACTGGAGTCCATGACAAAAAGTTCGTTGATGGAGCCATGATCTGGGATAATCTAATTGGCTCTTGAACTAGACCTGCACCCCCCTCCCCCAACAATTACAGTCACACTGGGATGGCCCAATAGTGGAGAACATAGCCTCACAATGCTTCAAAGTGTGTCATGGAAGGATAGAGCCCACCCCCTGGTGGTGAGAGCCCCTCATGCAGGGGACTTTCTGTTGGCTGTTCCCAACTCCAGCCTTGGCACACGCCTCGACCCACAGACTATGCTCATTAGTGATGCTCTTCGACTTGGCGCCCCCCATTCTCGCCGAACACAGGTGTATTTCTGGCAGTGAAGCAGCAGACTGATTCGGGTACAGCCGTAAATCCAAGGGAAAGATTGCAAGACATGAAGAGCTTAATAACATTGTCAAGAGGAGCCTCACAACAGCCGGATGCCTAGCAATAAGAGAGCCACCATAACCATGCAGATCTGATGGCAGCCAAAATCGTCCAGATGGTGTCACCTTTCAAGCCTGAACGTACGGCAAGCAGGTGGTGTGGGATTACACATGTGCATCTACCTTGGCTGATAACTATCTCCAATACACCAGAGGAGGAGCAGCTGCCAGCTTCAAGGAGTAACAAAATTCGAGAAAATACGGAGAACTTGTCCATCATTATATGTTTGTTCCCATATGCTCGGAAAACCTTGGCTCATGGGGAAAGAGTGCATCTAACTTCCTTAAAAAGCTAGGCAAAATACTCATCAGGGTAACTAGGGATCCCAGGGCAGCTAGCTTTCTGTTCCAGCGACTCAGCTGGAATATATATATATATATATATATATATATATATATATATATATATATATATATATATATATATATATATATATATATATATATATATCATATATATATATATATGTCGTGCCGAATATGTAAAACTGGTCAATTAGCAAGAACTCATTTAAAATTAAGTCCTTTTTGAAATTTTCTCTTATATGTTTAAAGATATATTTTTTTCATTAATGTTAATGTAATAATTTTTAATTTTGCACCAAAAGAATCTTAGAAAACTTACCTAACCTTATTATAACAAGAACAATTTATTTTAGCATGACCCAACTAAATATATTTTAGATTTGTTTACAATAATTTAATACTAAACAAACAAAGTGAAATATATTTTTTTCGTTAGGTTCAGAATGATTTTGGCGAAATTATTGCATACACAAATTTTCGCTTGTCCTATATGGCAAGATGAGCGTTGCTATTTAAGCCAAGATCGCAAGTTCTGCCTATTCGGCACGACATATATATATATATATATATATATATATATATATATATATATATATATATATATATATATATATATATATATATATATATATATATATATATATATATATATATATATATACATGGAGACGCACGCATTTCCTCCCTCCTGCCGCATCTCTCTCTCTGTGCTTCCCTCAGAATCTCAGCTGCACTACGTAACCACGCCAGCCGCACTAACGCTAACCTTTACTCAGCTCACGTTAAGATCATACAATCCTTCGCAAAATAGCACAAATCTGCCCTGACTTTCCTGCCCTCAAGGCATTGTTGGCCAAAATACCTTTCTTACCACCGAATTCACTTTACATTTTCCGAGTTCGAGCATTACACTTTCAGAACAAAACTTGGACTGTACGAAAATAAGTACAATATTAGTTTAAGGGCTGGTGTGTGATTATCTGCTGCTCGTGTTGGAAAGGGCCAGAAGACTCTGCATTTCGTCTCTTCCTTGGGAATCAAGAAAAGTGTTGTGTATGTGAATTCAGTGAGGGAACATAACGGTCACCATGGGTAGGAGAAGTCGGTGAGGGGAGGCCTCATCGAGGAGGAGGAGGCGAAGTTGAGGGGTAAAACTGTGTCCCCCCCTTCCTCCTTCCCCAAACAGGGCGCATACACCGTGTGCTTGTGTTACAGCAATGGAGTGTTTGTTCACCGTGTGTATAGTGTATATAGTGTATAGTGCGTAGTATGTGCATGGTATGCGCATAGCATGTGTAATGTATAGCGGTGTGTTGTTTATAGCGGGGGCTGTGCATAGAGCATAGTGGTGTATAGTAACAGGTGCACAGAGCATTGTGGTGTATAGTGACTTGTCCTGGGAGGGAGTGAGTGCCCTACTCCACCTCAGCACACATCTTCCACTCCTCCCTTCCCTCCACCGCCCACCACAAGGACGGGAGACCCCTCTCCTCCCCCCCCACCACCATGAACTACATGCGGTATGTGCCACGAGCCATTTTCCCTTCAGCCTGGGCTTACCACACAGTTTGAGGTATGGCAAATGATGAAGCCAGCCAGTCACAAAGCCAGGGAAACAGTGCACCCAACAATGAAATAAGAGGCACATGTCAGGTGTGTGGAGAGTTTCGAGCTCGCAACAGGGATGGCCGCATTCGTGCACACAATGGGTGTGCGGGATCACATATGCCCCCAGCAGAGAGCAGCCCACAGCCTCCACAGGCAGATGACAATTCCAATGGCAACCTCCTGACTTGCGATAACCTTCTGTTGGCATTCAAATCCACTGCTAGCAGTACACTATCCCACATCCGTAAAGCGCCTCGTCCATATGCAGCCGGGAAATTCACAGACCTTCTTAAGCAGGTGAATGGAGGTTCCACCAACTTAGAAGCCAGAGGCACCATCCAAGCATGGCACAATCTACTCCTGTTCGGCAATGTCTGTCTTGGAGTTCCTGAGAGACGAGGAAAACTGCTAACCACGTCAGTTATCAAGGCAGTGCGCAACTACCCAAGAACGGATAATTGTGTCCCTCTACCCCATCATCGCAGGAATCACAGAGGCAGACCCAAGAAAAGTCCCACTGAAAACGAGAAAATTTGCACACAGGTTAGCAAAAAAATCGAAGAGGGTAACACAGTGGGAGCAATCAGAATAATTACAAATGACCACACTGTAGCCCCTAAAGATGAGACCACGGCCCAAGCACTAAGAGACAAGCATCCAACCAGGGACACCATAGCCATCAACAACAACCTGAGGAAGACCCCATCACTGAACAATTAATTTTGCCAGAATCGGAAGTCTATAAGGCGACTGTGTCATTTCCAGCAGGATCTGCAGGAGGTAACCTCCTGCAGATCCTGCTGGAATTCGACCTCAGCACCTCAAAGAGATGGTAAATCCAGTACTCGGTGCATCTGCATCAATTCCTCTCACTGAGTTAACAACTTTCGTCAACAACTGCCTGACTGGGCGAATCCCAGAAGAAATTAAACTTTTCTTTTTTGGAGCCTCACTATGTGCGTTGAAGAAGGATGGGGGAATCAGACCCATTGCGGTTAGAAACACTCTTCGCCGTCTCGTTGCCAAAGCAGCAGTAAGAAACATTCCCCTAGAAGCTGCCAGTTTACTCCAGCCACACCAACTGGGCTTTGGGGTCCCTCAAGGCAGTGAAGCCGCACTCATGTGGCAAGGGCATATATCAGGGACCTACCAGAAGACAAGGCCGTAGTCAAACTTGATTTTAGAAATGCCTTTAATATGGTGAAGAGAGATGCTGTCTTGCCAGCTATTCGGGATCGGTTCCCCAGTCTTTTTCCCTTCATTTCAGCCGGCTACAGCAAACCCTGAATTATTTTGTTTGGAGAACATGAAATTCTCTCATCAGAGGGTGTTCAGCAGGGTGACCCACTAGCTCCACTTCTCTTCTGCTTGGCAGTAAGACAACTAACTTCCAGCCTATGCAGCGAGCTCAACATCTGGTATCTGGATGATGGCACTCTGGCAGGTACTGAAGAGTCCCTGGTAGGGGACCTACAACTGGTGAAAACACAGAGAGAAGATTTGGGATTCATCCTCAATCCCTCCAAGTGTGAAATCATCACAGCGAACCAGGAAATAATCAATGCTGTGCGAAAAATCCTCTCAGAAGTCTCAACTACCGCTGGGTCACCAGGCCATCCACACTGTCCTCAAGGACAAATTGAATGACCTGATGAGAATGGAGGAGAAAATAAGCGATCATGATGTCAATGATGCTCTGTACCTTTTGACAATCCAACACTAGATGAATATGACGCACACCTGAGGTCAACCTTTAAGGCACTAAACCTGTCACTAGAGGATCAGCAATGGAATCAGGCAACTCCCAGTGCAACTGGGAGGTATAGGGGTGTGCAAAGCAATGCATGTTGCTTTACCTGCTTTTCTGTCTTCGTGTTTGGCTTCCAGTGCATTAGTCAAGAAGATTGTTCCTGAACGCTTGAGAGATGTGGTAGGAGCTCAAGACCCCAGGTTTACTGAAGCAGCGATTCGGTGGGACACCCTTACAGATTCCTCCAGTAGACCAGCTCCTCCCAAAGAACACAAACAGTCCCACTGGGACAAACCGATCATGGAAAAAATCGCCAACACAATGCTCTCCAAAGCCTCGGGAAAGGACAAAGCTCGTCTTCTGGCAGTGAAGGCACCACACTCAGGAGATTTCCTATTAGCTGTTCCCAATTCCTCCTTGGTTACTCGACTAGACCCACAGGCCATTCGGATTGGTGTTGCTCTTTGCCTAACCGCCCCCATCCTCACCGAACATAGGTGTATTTGTGGCAGGGCGACAGCTGATCAATTGGGACTTCATGGTCTCATGTGTCACACAGCAGAAGGGAAGTATGCCAGACATGAGGAGGTCAATGAGATGATGAGGTCATAAAGAGAAACCTCGCCACAGCCCGTTGCAAAGTTCAACGGGAACCCCAAGTGCAGAGATCTGACGGAAGTCAAAAGCGTCCTGATGGAGCCACTATGCTACCCTGAAAGGATGGAAAGCAGATTGCTTGGGACTAAACCTGTGCCGCCACATTGGCAGACACCTACTTGCCATACTCCTTAGTGTAAGGGGGTGGAGCTGCTAGCCACAGGGAGACCCAGAAGATCCGCAAATATGAAGACCTTCCCCCATGCTATAACTTCATCCCAATAGGGTCGGAGACCCTAGGAGCATGGGGCAAGTGTGCTCTAAAGTTCCTCAAAGAGCTGAGTGAAAAGCTCATCATAGAAACCAAGGACCACAGGGCGACCAGCTTCCTCTTTCAGAGATTCAGTGTTGCGATCCAGAGAGGAAATGCCTGCAGCATCCTTGGCACGCAGCCCAATGCCGGGGAGCTGGATGAAGTATTCAAGATGTAGCTCTGAGTTACCTATGTTGTTTTACTTTCTATTGTATCTTTGTAAATGTTTTGTCAATATGTCAGCATAGTTGCTGATCCCTGTGTTGTATAGCATTGCATATAGTGTCATCCATGTGCTTTGTATAGAAGACCCCTTAGGCCTGTGACTGTATGACGTCACGGGATGCAGCTTGAGTGTGAGGCGAGCTACCTCGGCCTCAGTCGGTGTTTGACATAGGCTAGGACAAGGCAGAGGCTGGGCTCCATCTCCCATCATCACAGTCTGACAATATATCGTTACCATCCAACAAGTGTGTCTACCTTCAACCCTCGATATCTCCTTTTAAGAACCCCTACGACAAATGGTGGCAGCGGTGTGGGCGTAAAATTGATTATTACGCCGATGTATGGAGATTTCTTTCGACCAGCAAGACGGCCATTTCGTGTCGCCAGTAGGCCGACCTAGCCAAGCCTGCTACCTCAAGTCAGCTACTTTCTCAAGTTCCTACCAGCCACTACATTATTCAATGGTCAGTCTCTTTGTATTAGTATTTCTCTGCTTATTTGCATCACTCCCGAGGGGTTGACCAGAGTTTGCAAAATAAGCCAGCTTCCAGTCTGTGGTGGGGGAGTCAGAACAACCGAGTCCAGTCCAGCCTAGCCTACTCCATCCAGTTCTTTTGCCTGCCAAGCCAGCTTTCCACCCCTGCTGTGCTCATCGTGAGAAGTTATCAAGCTATTCTGTGTGAAGGGTTAAGATAAGCCAGCTAGCAACTTACCCCAGTACTCAAGCAAGCCATGTGAGTACAGTCTCCATAGCTTTGTGTTCAAGCTCCAAGCCATTCTGAGTGCTTTTTCATCCCTGTGGCGTTGTGGTATTTCGTGGGTGTATTTTTAAGCCAGCCAGCTTAGAATTATCTTCGCGGCAGTGTGGTTGTCCTCAGTGAGGCTTACGCCATTCAACCCATAGGCCCACTCAACACGTGTGTCTCACCACCCCCGGTCTTAGCCCTGTTAAGCCCACCCAGCCAATAACCCACTCACCCAACCTCTACTAGTGTTTTGGTACACTACGAGGGGTTATGGACCACATAGGGGGTCAAGAGCCAGAGTGTGTCATCGACAGTGGCGCCAACCGTTGAAAGCCTCCTGTGTGTGTCTATCATCGATTTAAGCGCAATTCTATGATCAAGTGTGCTGAGGAGCAGTGAGTCAGCAACCAGTCTCCTCTACTCTCCACTACCATCAACCTTATTTTTCACCAAGTCGTTACAGCGATAATATTTTTCATAGAGACATTTGTGAGTGTTGAGACATTTCTTTTGTGTTCCAGTGATTTTCTTAGTGACATTCAGTGACTCTCGATCAGACTCAGTGTTTGTTTGCAATAATTTTTTTTATCTTCTTAATTCAGTGTTAATTTTCGTGCATTATCTTATGTCTGTTGTGTTGTGTGTCTTTTTATACACTTGAAGTAAGTACTTAGTGTTTTTCCTGTTGTGTGTGCAACATATGAGCAGTATAGAACTTGTGTTTACACTTCAGAATCACCTAGTGTTCTCAGTATTCCGGTGAAGTATTTCAGTAATTTATTTAGTTGTGTCCTGCATCACAACTCAGTGTTGTCTCAGTTATATATAATTTTTTCATCCCAGCATTTGTGTATTCTTGTTTGTTCTCTGTGTGTTGAACATTCTTGTGTTCATATTCTTTTCATTTAGCCAGTGTCTAATTTGACTTATTTCCACAGACAATAGTGCCATTGTTTTGTGCAAGCAAGATAATTATTATCTTATCAAAGTTTTCACACATCAAGTTTGTTTAATTGCAAGAAAATTCTAGTATTGTGTTTATGTTGATGTGTTGTGTTCTGCATCACTGTAAGTGTTCAAACTTTTTTGTTCTGTGTTTTAGCACCTATTATTTTTCATGTTTTTTAGAGTAAATTGTTCTTTTGCTTGTTAAGTGTTGCTTAAGCTGCAGTTAAGAGTTAAAGTGTTCAATCAGTTCATTCCTAGATATATTTCTTTTCTTGTGTGTGTAATATTTTTTTTTATTATTGCACACTGACTCATTTTGCAATAATTCTTGTGCAAAGATTGTGCTGTCTTTAAAATTTTTCTTGCAGAGATTTTATGCAGTGTTGTGCAATACTTGTTGATTAGCAATTATTTGCAATATTGCTACAGTTTATTTCAGTGCAGTTTCTTATGCTCTGTTCTGTGCATAATATTTTATTCTTTCTGTGCCTTTTTATTTTATTTCAGTGAATCGTTTCCCAGTTTGTTTTATTTTGCACAAGCTTTATTGAGTCCATTTTATCATTTTATAGTGTATTTCCCTGTTGCATTGAGAGTAAAGACAATTCACTGTGCCATTCATTCAATTTAAAGTAAAAGTTGAGCAAATTAGATTTGAGTAAAGTACAAGTTCTCTTGATTTTCAAAGTGTTGTTTGTTTAGATAAGCATTTTCTCTGTGACTGTGAGTTTCTTTGCTCACTGTGTGACCTGTCAATTTTTAATTACTTATGCAGAATAGTTAAGCATTTTCTTCCCATTTAAGCTTATTGTATCATTCTCTCTAATTTTCTTGCCTTTATGTCCTTCAGTAAGTTCACTGAGATGTCCCAGTCACTTTTTAACGTTCACTTAGTGTATCATGCCAAAGTCAATATGAATCAGTCCACAGTACCAATATTCCCTTACTGACTGAAAGGCAATACCTAGCCCTTGAGCAATGTGTTTGTTCTCACAGCTTGTATCTGAGATTTATTAAAGTGCTGCAAAATGTGAAGTTCAGATTAAGTTCCTATAGATCCGTGAATTACTTATTAATGTAGCCGAGCGGTCAGGCACTAGTAACTCTGTCACTCCCATCTGTGTTCCACCTACACCTTCAGACTTGCAAGATAGTGTTCCGTTGCCTCAAGTGTCCGGGGACACTCAGACTGCTTTGAGTGCACAGCCTATCCCTGCAATGTCTGCTAGTTCAAGTAGTAGTTTCTCCACAGGGGATGCCTTGTCAGAAAATGATTACTTGAAACTAGTAATGCCATCTCTTGTTGATGTGACATGCCGCCTGCAGAAAGACGTCTCTGTTGCGGCTAGTGCTCTCACTAGAGTGTCTGTTGTTGTTCCTTGTGTTCCAGATGGTGATCCCATCCTAGTTGACAGTAATCAGTGCAATGTAAGAAGTTATTTCTCGAGTAACTTTCACATGTGTGTGACTCAGGTTGAATATCAGCATTGTTGACCGTGTTCATTTATTTTCTCCTGTGCTTGCAGTTTGAGATAGATTCGTTCTCCCTTGCTCATATTGCGTGTTATAGCGTTATTTTTTTTCAACCGGGGAGAGTCATCCACTCCACCGAATTTGTTCATTCCTCAAGTAAGAAAGAACCGATCCCTTGTGTTCTGGTGATTCGATTCCTGCTCCAGGAAGATCTTATTCTGACTGTGTAGCCACCAGCACCCATTAGTGACTTTGTAATGAGCCAAGAATTACTGTATCGAACAGTTGAGTTGGGTACTCCAAGCAGAAGAGTTTACCAGTTAGTAATTCCACAGTCACTAGTGAACGTAGCTCTACAGCTAGTTCATGATGCACCAGGTGTTGCACACCCTGGTATGGATCGTTCGGTGAAACAAGCCAGAATGAAATACTTTTGGCCACGTATGGCAACTGACATTTCAGAGTATGTTAAGAAATGTAGTGTTTGTATGCAACATAAAGGAAATGTCAATGGTCCTAATCCAATCCAAGTGTACCCAACCACTAGCGAACCGTGGGAAAGAGTTGCCCTTGACTTATTAACCAATTTTAAATGTTCCCTTCAAGGCAACAAACATCTGTGTGTTATGGTAGACCATTTCACCAGATATTGTGAGTTAGTTCCTATTGCAGATAAGACTGCAGAGACAGTAGCTAAAGCGTTTAAAGAACGCATTATCTGCAGGCATACCACCCCTAAGTCCTTAGTAACAGATAATGGAGGTGAATTCTGTAATGAGATTCTTGAAAATTTGTGTACTTTATACAAGATCTCTAAATCCACCATTGTTCCTCATCATCCTGCCAGCAATGGGTTAGCCGAAAGAACCAATAAGAAAGTACTTGATGTCCTGAGAGCCACTATCAACCCCAATAGTGAAACTTGGGATGAAGTTATACCAGATGTCCAATGTGCCATAAATTCTGCTTACAATGCTTCCATAGGTGATACTCCACATTATGCATTGTATGGTGTAGACAAGTGTTTACCCTATGAGTTGTTATATTCCACTCCGAAACCTAATTACAACCCTGATGATTTCGTAGCAACTCGTATAGCATGGCTCAAAGTGTTTTTAGAAGAATCCGTGAAACACTTCATAAATCAACAGCAGAATTTACTAGAGTAACTAATAGCCGTGCTAAGCCATCAAAAGTTAAAGTAGGTTCGAGAGTAATGCTGACAAATTTCAACAAAACATCCGCAATGCCTAAGCTCGATCAAAAGTTTGTTGGCCCTTATCGAGTTGTAGAACATATCTCTGGTAATAAGTATAAGGTTAGAGAAATTAGTACTGGTAAGTACAAAGAATCGCATTTAGATCATATGAAATTAGTATGCGATGTTGATGATATTGCTACCCAGACTAATGTGACAGATGCTGAAAATCCTCTTGACTCTGTACCCTCTACCTCAAATGCTCAGTCAGATAATCAACCTGAATGTCGTTACTCCCTGCGTACTCGACAAGTAATGAGAACCCCACAAGTATCTTTTGTAGATACTCGTTCAGATCTTCCTCAGTCAAGGCATGTGTTAGCCATTGCAGAGGAATTCGATCCTCCCAGAGATGATAACCATTCTGCATATGTAAACCTCACCCTCGTAGAATTGTGTTTAAATGTACATAGTCTGTATAACTAGATGTCCGAGATGAAGTAAATTGTCAACTGTTTGTTATTAACTGATTAGTTTTTCAGAATTTTTTTTTTTTCGTATTCATGTTCCCTCCGTATTTTGAGAATTTGACAGTAATGATCTGAGTGTGCACCAGATGCCTTTGCTGTTAATTTCACCTTGTATATATATATTTATTCTTCCTCAGAATCTGTAGGGTGCATGAATGCAGATCAGTCAATCAATCCCATCCCATATTGTACAATGATTTGTTTTTATAGTTTGTAATGCATTACGTTAAAAGTGATTACGTTAACACCCATTACGTAAAATTCATAATGTTAACATCCAGTATGATACCATCCATTAGTTCTAAGTTATATATGAATTTGTTATTGTATAGAATCAGCCCAGAACCACCTGCCTGTTCAGCCTATAGGATAGTAATGTATGTCGAGATGACATACGTAACATGACCGAGCTGTCAGCATAGTTGCTGATCCCTGTGTTGTATAGCATAGCATATAGTATCATCCTTGTGCTTTATACAGAAGACCACTTAGGCCTGTGACTGTATGACGTCACGGGATGCAGCTTGAGTGTAAGGCGAGCTACCTCGGCCTCAGTCAGCGTTTGACATAGGCTAGGACAAGGCAGAGGCTGAGCTCCATCTCCCATCATCACAGTCTGACAATATATCGTTACCATCCAACCAGTGTGTCTACCTTCAACCCTCGATATCTCCTTTTAAGAACCCCTACGACAAATATATATATATATATATATATATATATATATATATATATATATATATATATATATATATATATATATATATATATATATACATACATGTCGTGTCGAATACGTAAAACTGGTCAATTAGCAAGAACTCATTTAAAATTAAATCCTTTCAGAAATTTTCTCTTATACGTTTAAAGATATATTTTTTTCATTGATGTTAATGTAAAAAATTTTAATTTTGCACCAAAAGAATCTTAGAAAACTTACCTAACCTTATTATAACAAGAACAATTTATTTTAGCTTAACCCAACTAAATATATTTTAGATTTGTTTACAATAATTTAATACTAAACAAACACAGTGAAATATATTTTTTTTCGTTAGGTTCAGAATGATTTTGGCGAAATTATTGCATACACAAATTTTCGCTTGTCCTATATGGCAAGATGAGCGTTGCTATTTAAGCCAAGATCGCAAGTTCTGCCTATTCGGCACGACATATATATATATATATATATATATATATATATATATATATATATATATATATATATATATATATATATATATATATATATATATCTGTGTGTGTGTGTGTATGTATGTTAAAGTATAGGGTGGTACCACATCTGGAACTGTCCTGGGGACCCTTATCTTCAGAGAAAAGAATAAATTTGCTTCAGGGAAAGCTTAAGGTTCTCCCTGAAGCTGTTTGAAAATTGCTTTCTTCTACCACCCCCTATATTTTATATATACTTTATTTAAAGACAAAATATATTAACAAAATACATTGACAAAAATACAATAGGGAGTACAACAACATAGATCACAACTCAGGGCGACATCTCAAATACTTCTTCCAGCTCCCCGGCGGTGGGTTGCATGCCCAGAATGCTGCAGACATTTTCCCTTTAGATCGCGATGCTGAGTTTCTGAAAGAGGAAGCTGGCAGCCCTGTGGTCCTTGGTTTCTATGAGTTTTCACCCAGCTCTTTGAGGAACTTTAGAGCGCACTTGCCCCATGCTCCAAGGGTCTCCGACCCTATTGGGATGAAGTTATAGCAAGGGGGAAGGTCTTCATATTTGCGGATCTTCTGGGTCTCCCTGTGGCTGGCAGCTCCACCCCCTTCCACTACGGAGTATGGCAAGTAGGTGTCTGCCAATGTGGCGGCACAGGTGTAGTCCCAGGCAATCTGCTTTCCATCCTTCCAGGGTAGCATAGTGGCTCCATCAGGACGCTTTTGACTTCCATTAGACCTCTGCACTTGGGGTTCCCGTTGAGCTGGGCAACGGGCTGTGGCGAGGTTTCTCCTTATGATGTCATTGACCTCCTCATGCCTGGCATACTTCTCTTCTGCTGTGTAACACACGAGATCATGAAGTCCGAATTGATCAGCCGTCGCCCTGCTGCTCTTCTTGCTGAATAAAGCAAGCGAAAATTTGTGTATGCAATAACTTCGCAAAAATAATTTTGAACCTAACAAAAAAAATATGTTTCATTGTGTTTGTTTATTAAATTATTGTAAACTTATCTGAAATATATTTAGTTCGATTAGGATAAATTTAATTGCGCTTGTTATAAAAAAGTTATGTAAGTTTTCTAAGGCTCTTTAGGTACAAAATTATTAACATAAATGAAAAAAATATATCTTTAAACGTATAAGAAAATTTTATTAGAAAGAACTTAATTTTAAATGAGTTCCTGCTAACTGACCAGTTGTACCCATTCGGCACGACATGTATATATGCATATGTCGTGCCGAATAGGTGAAACTGGTCAATTAGCAAGAACTTATTTAAAATTAAATCCTTTATAATTTTTTTTCCTATACGTTTAATGATATATTTTCTTCATTCATGTTAATATAAAAATTAATAATTTTGTACCAAAAGAACCTTAGAAAACATAGCTAACCTTATTATAACAAGCACAATTTAATTTAGACTAATCCAACTAGATATATTTTAGATAAGTTTACAATGATTTAATAACAAACAAACACAAAGAAATATATTTCTTTTCGTTAAGTTTAGAATGATGTTCGCGAAATTATTGCATACACAAATTTTCGCTTGCCTTATTCAGCAAGAAAAACGTTGCTATTTAAGCCAAAATCGCAAGTTTTACCTATTCGGCACGACATATATATATAAACCGAACTTCCTTAAAAATTAAACTTTTCAAAAAAATTTTTTTACAAGTTGGTAACTAATTTTTCCCATTACTAACGATATATTTTTATTTTTGGACCAAAACTAACATAGAAACTTCACCTAACCTCCCGAAAATTAACGTAATATTTTTTTAGCGAAATTTTGCTGTATATATATCGCAGGTTAATTTAAATTTATTTACTTTCCTTAAAATCAATGATATATATTTTTTCGTAATGTTCAGATCGATTTCCTCTGATTTATAACAAAAATAAATTTTAGCTCTGCCTACTCGGCAAAGTGAACCCTTGAAAAATATGCCAAACTGGACGGTTCGGTTTATTAGGCACGATATATATATATATATATATATATATATATATATATATATATATATATATATATATATATCGTGCCTAATAGTGATGAGCTAATAGTGATGAGCTAATAGTGATGAGCTAATAGTGATGAACTAATAGTGATGAGCTTCCTGGGAAAGGCTTGTAGTTATGAGAAACAAAAAAAAAAAAGAGAAATTAAATGTTCCCAAAAATAACGAAAAGGCCACTAAACTACTGTCCCTACTTTCTATTACCACTATTTGTTTTATTACTACCTACCTTACCGGTACCAATACTTCCTCTTCTCCCTGTTTTGCTCTCGTCCTTGTCCCCCTCGCCTGTATATACTGGCTACCTCACTCTTTTCTGTTAGTGTGACCTTGTAAATGGGTCAAGTCGGCCCGAAACGTCGTCTCTTCCATGTGCGGGTTATAGGGTTATGTGTGTATTAAATGTTCCCTTTTGGGGATACCTAATTTTCACTGTTTCTATCTTACCTTCGTGTAACTGCACTGCTGTTGATAAAGCTGCGCGTACTGGTGTGTGTATTGGTAACCACCAGTACCGCTAAGGCTATCATAGCCCTCTAATATTACCACCTTTTTCCGACAGCCAAGTAAGCTGCAATGTTCTTTTTTTGAAGTTAATACTCGGTGCATGCAACAGTGTGTGTGTGTGTGTGTGCGTGTGTGTGTGTGTGTGTGTGTGTGTGTGTGATTGGTTCGTGTGAGTTCCTTCCCTCTCCACCACATGACTTCCGTCCGCCGACATAAGCGGTCCCGGACCCACGTCAGCTGTTCGGGTGTCGACACCGTCCTAACACCCGTCAATAATCCAGTCACATAAGCCAAACTGATGTATAAATAATTGTGGGTGGAGTGCTGCCCGCCGCTATTAATTCCTATCGGAACTTAATTCCCAGAAAGGACTCCTCCCGCACGGTAATTATTGTGTCGTAGTGGGCGGGGCCGCAGGTGAGGGATGACCGGAGCCGCTTGCGTCCCTCTCGTTATACGTGGGTTCCTGTGTATGGTATATTCTCTACTGGTGTAAAGTAGTGGCCCATTGTAGTGGTTCTGTATGAATGGTGTTGTGTAGTGGTGTTGTCTGTTGGTATACTGCAATTGTGTAGTGTAATGGAGTTGTTTAGTAATGAAGTGTAAAGGTGTAGGGGTTAGTGTAGTCATATAGTGTAGTGGTGCATTGTAAAGATGTAGTATAGTGGTGTACTGTAAACGTGTGGTGGAACAGTGTACTGATGTAGTGTAATTCAGAGGAGTAATGGTGTAGTAGAGTGGGTGTAGTAAAGTGTAGAGACGTAGAGGAGTGGTGTACCGTAGCATGGTCTTCTAGTGTAAAGTAGAAGCGTAGAATATTGGGGTAAAGTAGTAGAATAGTGTAGCGAAGTAGTGTAGAGACATAAAATAGTGTAGTTGTATACGTTGAAAATGGTATAAAATACCGACAAGTTGATTAAGACACGTGTGCAACAGTTGCAACTGTTGCAACGTCTCGCTTGCACAGTATGCTTCTTCAGTCACATACAGAGGCAGCAGCTGCCTCTGTATTATAATCGAATAATGTAGTGACGTAGTAGTAGTTTATTATAATGGGAAATTGTAGTAATACAGTGTCATGGTACTGTACTGATGTAGTGAATTATTTACTTATAGTTTTGAAGTATCATGATGCACTAGCGGCTTTGTATAGTTTTATGTTTTAGTGGTTTAGTATAGTGGTAAACTGTATTGGTTCAGCAATGGAGTACAGTTTAGTAGCTTAGTGGTGCAGTGTAGTGGTTTAATATTGTGGTATATTGCAATGGTTTAGAATGGATGTGTAGTGTAGTGATTTGGTATAGTGATACACTAAATGGGGTTATAAAGTATTTTAGTGTGATGCAGTACACTACCTCACTGAGTTATAGTGAGGTGTGGTGGCTGCGCAGTGTAATTCCGGTAGGTGTATGTTGAGACTTTCTATGGTAGGTGTATGTTGAGACTTTCTATGGTAAGTGTATGTTCAGACTTTCTATGGTAAGTGTATGTTGAGACTTTCTATGGCAAGTGTATGTTGAGACTTTCTATGGTAGGTGTATGTTGAGGCTTTCTATGGTAGGTGTATGTTGAGACTTTCTATGGTAGGTGTATGTTGAGACTTTCTATGGTAGGTGTATGTTGAGACTTTCTATGGTAAGTGTATGTTGAGACTTTCTATGGTAGGTGTATGTTGAGACTTTCTATGGTAAGTGTATGTTGAGACTTTCTATGGTAAGTGTATGTTGAGACTTTCTATGGTAAGTGTATGTTGAGACTTTCTATGGTAAGTGTATGTTGAGACTTTCTATGGTAAGTGTATGTTGAGACTTTCTATGGTAGGTGTATGTTGAGACTTTCTATGGTAAGTGTATGTTGAGACTTTCTATGGTAAGTGTATGTTGAGACTTTCTATGGTAAGTGTATGTTGAGACTTTCTATGGTAAGTGTATGTTGAGACTTTCTATGGTAAGTGTATGTTGAGACTTTCTATGGTAAGTGTATGTTGAGACTTTCTATGGTAGGTGTATGTTGAGACTTTCTATGGTAAGTGTATGTTGAGACTTTCTATGGTAAGTGTATGTTAAGACTTTCTATGGTAGGTGTATGTTGAGACTTTCTATGGTAAGTGTATGTTGAGACTTTCTATGGTAAGTGTATGTTGAGACTTTCTATGGTAGGTATATGTTAAGACTTAATATGGCAGGTGTATGTTGAGACTTACTATGGTAGGTGCATTTTAAGACTTACTATGGTAGATGTATGTTAAGACTTACTATGGTAGGTGTATGTTAAGACTTACTATGGTAGGTGTATGTTAAGACTTACTATGGTAGGTGTATGTTAAGACTTACTATGGTAGGTGTATGTTAAGACTTACTATGGTAGGTGTATGTTAAGACTTACTATGGTAGGTGTAGGGCCTTGCTATATGGAACTGTGTGAATATGCATTGTAATGTATGATTTGACGTAGTGTGGTGTGAAATGGTCATATGGTGATGTAATGTGGTGTGGTGTTGTGAGGTGGTGTAATATGGTGTTGTGAGGTGGTGTAATGTGGTGTGGTGTTATGAGGTGGTGTAATTTGGTGTGGTGTTGTAAGGTGGTGTAGTGTGGTGTAGTGTAGTGTGGTGTGGTGTTGTAAGGTGTAGACATTGGGTGGAAGAGTTGTGGGATGTTGTATATGGAAGTCAGCAGCTTCAACTAGTGGCTTGCGTATTTTAGAGAAGCACACTTTGGCGTATTATGATGCCAGACAGTGTAGTACGGCATGGTGTAATGTGTTTCCCGTATTTGCTGGGACTTCTATGTGGTATAGCTGAGACCTATCACTAGGAACCACCTATAAGTAGCACATACGCCTTCCTTTCCAGGAAAAAATCATTTATTATTCCCTGGCACTACTAATATATGCATGCTTCTGCGTAGAAGTTACATGATGACTGTTAACGTAAAGACTATTAACGGTTGTGTTTAAAATGCCTCTATACTCTACCAAGCTGACTCAGCCACCATTGCTACCTGGCTTACACATGCCTGACTCACTCACGGTAGTAGCAGAAATGACCGCTGGCTTACCTACTGTATGCTAGACTCACTATGCAGAAGACACGACAGTAATGACCAATGGCTTACTTACTGCATGCTGAACTGACTGCAGAGGAACCGAGGTAGCAAGGATCACTGGCGCACCTGCTTTATACAGGACTAAGAAATCATCCATAGAGGAGTCAAGGCAACAACGACCATTGTCATATCTGCTGTATAGTCAACCCAACTGTTACACTTTCACACAGCGTTTGCTGCCCATTTCTAAGTCACAAGGCAAAACTATAAATATAAAATAAGAGATGATAAAATAATTTGCAGCGCGAAACGACAACGGGCACTCAGTGCACGCAGCTCATTTAATTAACATATTTCAACTGTTCAAGAGTCCGTTTTCAGCAACCAATTTGACTATTTTTTTAAAACAGTGCCATGATGGACTGGTATACTAAATTCACTGTGAAGGAAGCAAGGTGGCAACGATCGCTGAATTACTTCTGTTGGACTCACTATGACGAGGACATGGCAGTAGTTACCGTGATGGACTCACTATAACATGAAGACAGTGTTACATCTAATCATACTCTTTTTTCACAGTCTGATGCACGCAAATCTTTTCTCTGTTTTTAATGGCTACTTCTTTTTGTACAAGTGTAGGGCATTCTGACGGAAGGTTAGTGTTTCGAGCCCATCATTTCAATAACAGTGTTCCATTGTTATAATAATCAAACATGTTACTGTTTAATGACCCTTAAAAACAGGGATTACTTGGCTTGATTTTTCTAGTGCACACAGTGGATCCCTGTTTCCTATTCGGACGTCAAAACATTTTAACGCCTTTGTTACATATTTATTAGCGTCATGGTTCGCTATAATTAGTTAATTATTAATGACAGAAGACATTCTAACCTAACTAAACCTAGTCTAACCTAAATAACGTAAATCTAGAAATTTGCTGCAAACCTTGACAGATCGATACAGAATTGGAGAAGATGGGTTACAGGTGTGGTGGCACCGGTGCCTGGATGATGCTCTTCAGACAGCTGTTTGAGGTGCCACGCTGAACGCAACAGAGTATCACTTTGTCCATTTACATATTCGGCACGACATATACACACACACACATATATATATATATATATATATATATATATATATATATATATATATATATATATATATATATATATATATATGTCGTGCCGAATAGGCAGAATTTGGGATCTTGGCTTAAATAACAGCGCTCATCTTGCCATATAGGACAAGTGAAAATTTGTGTATGCAATAATTTGGCCAAAATCATTCTTAACCTAACGAAAAAAATATATTTCACTGTGTTTGATTAGTATTAAATTATTATAAACAAATCTAAAATATATTTAGTTGGGTTAGGCTAAAATAAATTGCTCTTGTTATAATAAGGTTAGGTAAGTTTTCTAAGATTCTTTTCTTGCAAAATTAAAATATTTTACATTAACATTAATGAAAAAAATATATCTTTAAACGTATAAGAGAACATTTTAGAAAGGACTTAATTTTAAATGAGTTCTTGCTAATTGATCAGTTTTACATATTCGGCACGACTTAATTTTAATATATATATATATATATATATATATATATTTCTTTCTTTCAACAAACCGGCCTTATCCCACCGAGGCGGGGTGGCCCAAAAGGAAAAACGAAAGTTTCTCCTTTTACATTTAGTAATATATACAGGAGAAGAGGTTACTAGCCCCTTCCTCCCGGCATTTTAGTCGCCTTTTACAACACGCATGGCTTACGGAGGAAGAATTCTGTTCCACTTCCTCATGGAGATAACTGGAAATAAACAAGAATAAGAACTAGAAAGAAAATAGAAGAAAACCCAGAGGGGTGTGTATATATATGCTTGTACATGTATGTGTAGTGTGACCTAAGTGTAAGTAGAAGTAGCAAGACGTACCTGAAACTTTGCATGTTTATGAGACAGAAAAATGGACACCAGCAATCCTACCATCATGAAAAAAACAATTACAGGCTTTCGTTTTACACTCACTTGGCAGGACGGTAGTACCTCCCTGGGCGGATGCTGTCTACCAACCTACTACGTATATATATATATATATATATATATATATATATATATATATATATATATATATATATATATATATATATATATATATGTATGTATATATATATGCACATGCATATTTGAATGTGTGCATCTGTATGTTTGTGCATGAATGTGTTTATGTATGCATATGCATGAATGTATTGCATAGGTATGCTCCAGAGATCGTATGTACTCACCTATTTGTGATTGCAGGGGTCGATTCATAGCTTCTGGCCCCGCCTCTTCACTGATTGCTACTAGGTCCTCCCTCTCCCTGCTCCATGAGCTTTATCAAACATCGTCTTAAAATTCGTAATGGCACGATTGCAAACAAACCATACCACGGGCGGGATTGAACCCGCGGTCAGAGAGTCTCAAAACTCCAGACCGTCGCGTTAGCCACTGGACCAGCTAGCCACAATAAGATTCGTCCGACTAGGCATATTATACCTAGTTGGACGAATCTTTTTGTGGCTAGCTGGTCCATTGGCTAACGCGACGGTCTGGAGTTTTGAGACTCTCTGACCGCGGGTTCAATCCCGCCCGTGGTATGGCTCGTCTTAAAACTATGTATGGTTCCTGCCTCCACTGCATCACTTGATAAACTATTCCACTTCCTGACAACTCTATGACTGAAGAAATACTTCCTAGCATCTCTTTGATTCATCTGAGTCTTCAGCTTCCAACTGTGACTCCTTGTTTCTGTGTCCCATCTCTGGAACATCCTGTCTTTGTCCACCTTGTTTATTCCGCCCAGTATTTTATATGTCGTTATCATGTCTCCCCTGACCCTCCTGTCTTCCAGTGTCGTCAGGCCAATTTCCCTTAACCTTTCTTCGTAGGACAATCCCCTTAGCTCTGGGACTAGTCTTGTTGCAAACCTTTGCACGTTCTCTACATACATGTGAACGGATGTATGCATGTAATATAAGTGTGACTATACGGCTCAAGTAATATATAGGTTAATAATTCATGGCTACTGAGATAAAATACACTCAGTGAGGCGACGTGGCAGCAGACACTTCCTATACAGATTACTTAAAAACAAAATTTTATTCAATGTCTATAAAAAATATATATATATATTTAGGGAGGTTGTTCTTCTGTTTGCATTAGGGAAACTTATGGAATGATGTTAGGTATAAGGACACACGTGGAACTAATGCGATATTTTATTGTGGCAACGTTTTGCTCTTCAGAAGATTGAAAGCTCCTGGAGAGCGAAATGTTGCTACAGTGAAATGTCCTATTAGTTGCACATGTGTCCTTTTACCTAACATATTGTCGGTAATTCCACCAACATTATTACGTAGTAAATGTCAGTGACACTCATACAAATTATTAAACAATGAAATGTTACCAAATTGTTACACTATTAAAAAATATTTTTAATTAAGCTTAATATTTAAAATTCGCTGTAGGATTTATTTAAAATAAATAGCCTCTATGAGGCTAAAGATAATTATATAAAAATTAGTTATGATATACGTTTGCATTGTCTTAAAAGTGTTTTTAATATTTTTCCTCTTCAATTTATTTCTTAGTCTTTGGAAGAGTAAAAATATAACAAAATTTACAATAAAATTTCCAAAATAAGAGGCTACAAAACTTATTAAAATAATATATCTCCCTCTAAGTAAGACTCACTAATCACTGATCCGACGAGGCATTGTCCAACAATTCCATTATTTTAAATATTTTTATTTTTATTTGTAATATTAACACATCAACTGCTTCCCACCAATATAGGGTGGCTTGAAAAAGAAAAAATTTCATCATTCACTTCATCACTGTCTTGTCAGAGGCATGCTTACACTGCAGTTTTAAAACTGCAACATTAACACCCTTCCTTTAGAGTGCAGACACTGTACTTCCCATCTTCAGGACTAAAGTCCGGCCTGCCGGTTTCCCTGAATCCCTTCATAAATGCTACCTTGCTCACACTCCAACAGCACTTCACGTCCTAAAAACCATTTGTCTCCATTCACTCCTATCAAATACGCTCACACATGCTTGCTGGAAGTCCAAGCCCCTCGCACACAAAACCTCCTTTACCCCCTCCCTCCAGCTTCTCCTCGGCCGACCCCAACCCCGCCTTCCTTCCACTACAGATTTATACACTTTCGAAGTCATTCTATTTTGCTCCCTAATCTCTACATGTCCGAACGACCTCAACAACCCATCCCACACCTCCTCCTAATTTCTAAGCTACGAATACTCTGCATTATATTCACACCACACATTGCCCTCAGACGCGACATCTCCACTGTCTCCAGCCTTCTCCTTGTTGCAACATTCACCACCCATGCTTCACATCCATATAAGAGTGTTGGTATAACTATACTCTCATACATTTCCCTCTTTGCTTCCGTGACAAAGTTCTTTGTCACCACAGACTCTTAAGTGCACCACTCACCCTTTTCCCCTCATCAATTTTATGATTCACCTCATCCTTCAGAGACCCATCTGCCGACACGTCCACTCCCAAATATCTGAATACATTCATCTCCTCCACACTCTATCCCTCCAATCTGATATCCAATCTTTCGTCACCTAATTTGTTTTTTATCCTCATTCCTCCTCTGAAGCTTTCTCGAGTTATCGCACGGAAAAAAATCCGGAAATGAACTCTATAATACTGACCTTAGAGCACCCACACACGCGAGTAGTTTTATCAACCTTTCAATAGTTACAGTTCACTATTCTTGAAAATTAGAAGCCGATAGTTATGACAATGAAACTAATTTAATTAAATTGGAAAATTAATATTTATACAACTCAAAGTGAATCTCAAAACTTTGTTTTAATAAAATCAACGAATCTTAAAAGTTTGTAGCCTACCAGAAAAAAATATTATCAAGTAATTGTTCGGAATCCAGCGAATACAAGATTTTTAACAATGCAAATTATCAAATTTTACCTACATAATCTAAAGCTATAGGATATCATTCATTTTATTTATTTAATATGTTAATAATTTGAACCCTGTCGGAGGAGACATTCTTTAGCTACTGGAAGGAAATCAATATTACAGTTTATTCCATAAAAATGACAAATAAGGATTTATACAGCTTAATAATAACGAAACATTTGCTGTCAAAAATACACACTAGCACTAAAATTTGAAGCAGATCAGAAGAGTCATTATTCAGTCATTGCTCGGATTTCAACGATACCAATGACAGAAGCCGTTCGAAAGCGGTGCACTCAGATACATTTAATTCGATTTAGCTGAAATGAAAATTTAACACCATTTTTATATATAAAATTGGCAAATATGCACTTATATTCTTTAGTTCACTCTTCCCCATCAGTGAAGTAGGATAAAAAACTGAATGTTGGAAATGAAGTAGAGGAGGCCATAAAAGTTATGGGATACAATCCAAGATTATTATAATCATGGAAAGCGCTAAACCCGTAGGCTTAATTCAGGAAACTGGAGCACAGACCCAATTCCCTAGATCAAGAGCCCCTCACCAGCGTCAAGGAATATCCCTTGAGGGGGGGATACAATCCAGGATTCTTGGAATGCGTTATTTAACCACTGGTCATGGGGCACCAACTAATGGTAAAAGTTACATGAATTTTGGCCTAGTGGCAGTATACCAGCGTTTTAATTTTTAAGTCAATCGGATGAGGCTGTCTCATATCATGAAAGAAAGAAAAACTCTGGAGGAAGGTAAAATAACAGGCAATCACATTAAAGGTATATCGGGGATATCTAGTAAATCTGGAATTACCCAATAGCTATATAACACAGCAAGAAGTAATTGTGAGCACAAAGAAGGAATTCCCAACTGTGATGAGAGGAAATAATGCTGACAGTATCCCCCCTCCCTCCATTGCAGCTGCAATAGAGGGGGGGGGGGATTAATGTTGTAGATTTGTTAGGGTGAATCAGGTGAACAAGTCTTGAGAAAGTCATCTTCACAATTTGGAGCAAATAGGCTTGAAAACAATTAATGAGTGAGGTAGGCATGCAGCCAGCATGGCAAGGTGATGTGAGATATGTTGGAGTCTGGCTCAATCATGAGTCAGCCGCTGAGCACACCAACTAGAGGAGAGTGAATATACAGACAGAAATCACATGACTGGCGGCCAGAAGGACCATAGTGAGCTCTCAGGATACATCACATAGATGAGGAAGAATTGACTTGCAGACACACACAAGTAGCTTAGGCTAGGTTCGGTAATATTTGTCAGGAAACAGGACAAGTGTTTCTTGGTGCCATGTATTAGTCATATGATGACCCGCCGCTAGAGCTTTTGATCATCTGACCGAGGCCTTCCGCTGGCTTACAGGTCCATCCCATCAGAAACTATGGTTATGAATCATGGACACCATGCCCAGCCCTTCTAGGGTAGGGTAGGTGCCTGAGCCCGAGCCTTTAGCTCATAAGACTGTCATTCCCATTTGCCCCCTTGGGCCGGGGATGGCAGACCAGAGAGGCCTAGCTTGTGGCTAGGCCTGGGGACAGTTGGTCCCAAAGATGAGGAGGTACTTGTGCCTCCTCCCATGGGAGACTTAGGTCTCGGACACTCCCTAAAGAGGGAGCCAAGGCCGGGCCACCACTTGGAAAAGGCCCGGGCCGGGAGAATACCGGCTAATATTTAATAATAATACTAATAATAAATGGTTATGAATTTTACTTAAGTGGCACCGACCAACAATAGGCTGATTCCTCACAGTATGCCCGGCGAGGCTGGTTCACTGGTTAGGAAAGTAGAGCAAATGGGAAACACAACCGCATGCATTAGCTCGATTGTCCTTATATTTCCACGAGGATATTGCGACACTTAGTTAACGTGTGAGATGAAAGGAGAAACAGGCATGAAAACAATAAGTGTGATATACTGTAATAAAGAAATTACATAAATAATTGACATGGTAAGTGAGGTCAAAACAGGTAACGACTGAATTTGAGATAAAAAAAAAACATTAAAAAGCAAAACAAACACATCGAATACTTACAGTACAACAAACAAGAGAAATATTACTAGAATAAGGTCAGGCAACTCTACATACCAGGTAAGACAACAGTGAATATAGTGGAGTAGCCGAGAGGCAGTAGTGAAGCGGACGTAACTTCCTCTAACTAGCTAGTACAGTAGCCATACTACCTAGCTCATTTATTCACACATTTACTTAAATAATGCTCACAAATAAACCTTTTTCTAACATTCATCTATTTAAGAGCATAATATATTTTTTAAAACCCGTATGTGATTTAAATGTATAGGGTTTATCTCTAGAAAAATTTAAATGAATTTTGAAATACCTGAACTAATAAATGTAATACCTGAATATATTTAAATTAATCATTTAAATAAATTAATAATTAAAAAATAAATTAATAATTAATAATTTAAATAAATTAATAATTTAAAAAAAATAAATTAATAATTAATAAGTTAAATAAAGTAATAATTTAAATACATTCTATTCTAGCTTCTCCCTACGAGCCCTGTGAGGGCGGGGAATGTGGCTAGGCCTGGGGACACTTGGTCCCAAAGATAAGGAGGTACTGTACCTCCTCCCATGGGAGACTTAAGTCTCGAGACACTCCCCAGATAGGGAGCCAAGGCCGGGTCACCACTACTTGGAAAAGACCCGGGCCGGGAGAATACCGGCGAAACAAAAAAAAAAAAAATGGATCGATACCATGCTTAACCCTTCTAGGGTAGGGTAGGTGCCTGAGCCCGAGCCTTTAGCTCATAAGACTGTCATTCCCATTTGCCCCCTTGGGGCGGGGATGGCAGACCAGAGAGGCCTAGCTTGTGGCTAGGCCTGGGTACAGTTGGTCCCAAAGATGAGGAGGTACTTGTGCCTCCTCCCATGGGAGACGTAGGTCTCAGACACTCCCTAAAGAGGGAGCCAAGGCCGGGCCACCACTTGGAAAAGGCCCGGGCCGGGAGAATACCGGCTAATCTTTAATAATAATAATAAGGTAAATATGGGATCGCGTATATATTTTGTCGGGCATATTATACAACTGAAGTTTTTAAATACCTTCCATAAAGAAAGTTGCTTCAGAAACCAGTGGAACCTCAAATATCGAACTTTCTTCGGTCCAGAAGGCTGTTCGAGTGCCTTTACCGAATGAATTTATTCCCATCAGGAATAATGCAAATTAGATTAGTCCATTTCAGACCCTCAAAAATACACTTATAAAAGCACTTACAAAAATACACTTACATAAATGGTTGTGTTGGGAGCAGTTCGATTTTTGAGGTTCCACTGTATAGAGAAAGTTTGGGCACAAGGGGTGATCGACACCATGCCTAACCCTTCTAGGGTAGGGTAGGTGCCTGAGCCCGAGCCTTTAGCTCATAAGACTGTCATTCCCATTAGCCCCCTTCGGGCGGGGATGGCAGACCAGAGAGGCCTGGCTTGTGGCTAGGCCTGGGGACAGTTGGTCCCAAAGATGAGGAGGTACTTGTGCCTCTTCCCATGGGAGACTTAGGTCTCAGACACTCCCTAAAGAGGGAGCCAAGGCCGGGCCACCACTTGGAAAAGGCCCGGGCCGGGAGAATACCGGCTGATCTTTAATAATAATAAGCACAAGTGGTTCAGTGAGACCACTGACGAAGCCCCTCGTGGCGAGACGTTTTCTTTAATAAGTGTCATGAGCTCTACGCAAGTGTTCAATTTTCCAAAGTTAGTCGGTATCACTATACCATTCATAATCATTAATGTTTTAATAAGCCAAAGCTTTCTGCGGAGAAGCTTATTAAGTTCATTATATCACCAGAATTCGTCAGAACAATCTTTAGGAGACTAAGTGGTTGACAACGCTGTAAACCACGTTTTAAGATAAGATTTTGTTCGGTTTTTTAACCCAAAGGGTTAGCCTCCCAGGATAACCTTAAGAAAGTTAGTGCGTCATCGAGGACTGTCTGTTTTATATCCACTGGGGTCCTTCAATCTTGTCTCCCAGGATGCGACCCACACCTACTTACTTGCCAGGTGAACAGTGGCAGCAGGTGTAAGGAAACGCCAGATGTTTCTGCCTAGCCGAGGACGGAATCACGGACACTAAGTGTGCGAGGCAAGTGCGTTGCCTACCAGGCCACAGGACACGAAATATTTACAAAAGAACATAAGAAAGAAGGAACACTGCAGCAGGCCTACTGGCCCATGCGAGGCAGGTACAATTCTCCTACCGGCTTAAGCCAATGATCCAACCTAGCCAGGTCAAGTCACTTCACTTAAGGAAGGAGCACGGCATCAGACCTACTAGCACAAGATAGTCAGGCCCAACTCACATCTACCACTACCCACTCATGTATTTATCAAACCTACTTTTAAAACTACACAACGTTTTAGCTTCTGTGACGGTACTTGGGAGTTCGTTCCACTCATCCACATCTTTATTACCAAACCAATGCTTTCCTATATCCTTCCTGAATATAATTTTTTCTAACTTATAACCATTCCTGTGAGTCCTGTCTTGGTTAGATATTTTTAGCTATTTACATCCTCTATATGTATTTCTGTTTTCCATCTATACACCTCAATCATATCCCCCCTAATTCTACGCCTTTCCAGAGAGTGCAGATTCAGGGCCTCCGGTGTTGCTCTGGTGGCTAAAGCGCTCGCTTCACACGGCGAGGGCCTCGGTTCGATTCCCAGCCAGGGTAGAAACATAGGGCGTGTTTCTTTACACTTGTTGTTTATGTTACCCATCAGTAAAATGGGTACCTGGGTGTTAGTTTACTGGTGTGGGTCGCATCCTGGGACACTGACCTAATTTGCCCGAAATGCTCAGCATAACAGGGGGGCTTTCTATGTATTGATGTCAGCAAGGCCTGTATACCATGTACGTGTACTTGTAGCAAATAAAGATATTATTATTATTATTGGGAAGATTTCTGGTACATGGAATCAACTTTGTCATCCTCCATTGTACGTTTTCCAGAGCATTTATATCCATTCTCTAAATGAGTCCAAACCAAGGATATGCTATAGAGTTGAAGAACAACCTGAAGACTTCTATTATTTATGCTTCTTGATATGAAGCCAAGGATTCTGTTAACTTTATTGCGAACACTTATGCACTGCTGTCTTGGTTTCAGATTACTGCTAACCAGAACTCCTAAATCCTTTTCGCAATCAGTAATATTAAGATCTACATTATTTAGTTTATATGTGACATGATTATTTTCCTGTAAAAAATTTAGAACTTTGCATTTGTGTGTATTAAACTGCATCTGCCACTTCTCGGCCACTGCATCAGCCTATTCAGATCATCCTGGAGTGCTCTAATATCCTCATTAGAATGAATTGGACGGCCTATTTTGATGTCATCAGCAGATTTACTTATGTCGCTATTTATTCAATGTTTCATCTATGTCGTTTATATAAATTGTGAACAACAAAGGGCCCAACACTGACCCCTGTGGAACACCGCTTTTGATGTGCCCCCATTCTGATTTCTCCCCATTTATACAAACTGCTGCCTATTTGTCAAACGTGTTTCTACCTAGGAAAAAAAATTCTCCTCATGTTCCGTGTGCCTTAAGTTTCCGCAATAGCCTCTGATGTGGAACTCTATCGAAAGCCTTACTGAAGTCCATATACGCAATATCATATTCATTACCATGATCTACCTCCTCAAACACCTTAGTGAAAAAAGTAAATTCGTAAGACAGGAATGCCCCTTTGTAATGCTGTGTTCAGCTTCATTAATCAGTTTATGCCTTTCAAGGTGTCTACGAATTGCCTCGGAAATTATTAATTCCATAAATTTTTCCACTATGGACGTAAGATTTATTGGTCTATAGTTCGAAGCTAAGGACCTGTCACCTGCCTTGTAAATAGGTATTGTTTTTGCCATTTTCCACTTATCAGGCACTAAGCCAATTTGCAGTGATATGTTGAAAAGATTAGCCAAAGGTTTGCTAAGTTCCTCTTTACATTCCTTTAAAACCCTTGCAAACAGTTCATCAGGGCCTGAGGGTTTGTTAGGTATTAATTTCTCTATTTGTCTGAGGACCATGTCACTAGTTACCCCAATTGTACAGAATTTATTATCGTCCTGTTCTACAAAATTTATTATTTCTGGAATTTCGCTAGTATCTTCCAAAGTAAAAGCTGAGAGGAAGTAAATATTGAAAATTTCATACATTTCCTTATTTATGTCAATGATTTGAACTGCCTTACTCTTAAGTGGGCCTATCTTGTCCCTAATCTTATTTCTGTATACCTGTAAGAATTCTTTTGGGTTAGTCTTGGAATCTCTTGTCACCTGAGCTAAATAATCCCTTTTTGCTTCTCTTATTCTTTTTTTATTTTTCTAATTGAATATACTGATTTCTTAACTATCCATCCCTTCTTTTGATATGCCCATATATGCCACTCATTTGACCAGTGAGATGTTTTAATCTATTGTTTATCCATTTGGGATCATTTTTCTTAGATCTAACTTCCCTACTCGGAACAAATGTTGTCTGGGCAGCTAGAACTATGCTCTGAAAAACGTCATATTGGCAACCAAGATCACCTCCCTGACCTATAATCAGGTCATCCCAATTTAGCCCACCCAGGTAATTTCTCGGTCCTATGAAATCTGCCAAGCGAAAGTCTGGAACAGAGACTTGATTGCAGTTATCTGGGTAATTCCATGATATATTGAAACTAAGTGATTTGTGATCGCTTTCCCCAAGCTCATCATTAACCTCAGGATTATTAATTAGTGATTCTTTGTTGGCAAGAACCAAGTCAAGCACATTGTTTCCTCTAGTTGGTTCTGTCTTAAACTGTTTGAAAAAGCAATCCTGAAGCATATCAAGAAAGTCACTAGACTCGAGATTTCCTGTCACATTGTTCCACTCAGTTTGTCTAATGTTAAAATCTCCCATTAACACAACATTTTTATATTTAGACGTCTTATGAAACTCGTCCCATAGCAGCTTACTGCACTCCCTCTCAAGGTTTGGGGGCCTATAAATTACACCCAAAATTAATTTTTCATGTCACTCAAGAAACTGTAGCCAAACAGATTCTGTGTTCGATGTTTCTAATTTTATATGTTATCTAACACAGCATTTTAAATTATCTCTGACATACATCGCCACTCCACCACCCTTCCTGTTGACCCTAACAATGTGGAGTAGTTTATAACCCTGTATGTTGCATTTTGAAGGCATTTCACTATCTTTCAGGTTTAACCATGTCTCCGTTATAGCAATAATGTCTATATTACCTGCACTTGCAAGTAATCTTAGCTCATCTATTTTATTTCTTAGAATAATAGTATTTGTATAGTAAACCTTTAGGGAGTTAGTCACTCGTTGCCCTCTACTATCTCTCTTTGTTTGTTGATTGATTGCTTTGCCTTTACTTGCATCTTTATTTTGATTATTGTCTTTTAAACATATGTCTGGGTATCCTGGTAATATCTGCTGTTTTCAACCCTATTACTGCAGCCTAATTGTTTCCCACAAACACCCATACCTCTAAAATCTATCAGTTTAAAGTCCTAGACAAGTCATCAGTAACCCTCTCAATCGAATTGGCTAATGTAACCACTCCAGCCCCAGAGAGATGAACCCCATACCTTGCATACATATTACATTTGCCATAGAATTTGTCCCAGTTATCAATGAATGGGATTGCAAGTTCTTTGCAGTACTTTTCTAGCCAGCAATTTATATCAATTGCCCTAGACATCCATTCATTGCCCACTCCCCTACTATGCAAGATGGTACACATGACTGGGATCCCTCCCTTAGACCCGACTATATCTATGACTGACCTGTATTTATCCAGCAGCTCCTGTCTCCTGCCCTTCCCGGTGTCATTGCCACAAGCACTAAGACAGATAATTGGCTTGTTCCCATTATCTGACATAATATTATCCATCCTGCTGTCTATGTCACCAACACCAACTCCTGGGAGGCACACCCTCTGTCTGACCTACCTATCTCTGTTACAAAAAGCACGGTCCATGTATCTTACCTGAGAGTCTCCCACACTAAGAATATTCTTACCTTGATTAGCAGGGGAGTAAGTGGTACCTTTAACCTCACTAACCACTGAAGTACACTCGTCCTGGAGAACAGAAAATCGATTTCCTACCTTAACATCTTCTCTATTAAGCTTCCTTCTTCCTGAATTGTGAACCACTTGCCATTCTCGTACTCAATGCTGGTAACCTTTTCCTCCTTACCAGCTCCAGCCATCTCACACTCACTAACAAACCCATCTAGGCGAACTTGAACCTCCTATTTTCCTCCTGAAGAAGTAGAAGTTCCTTCTTCAACACTTTAACCTGGGATTCTAAAACACTACAACAAGCCATGGTGCTTTGTAACACCCCATCTAATTCTCAGACAGCTTAGGAAAGGTTGACCTCACGTCATATATATATATATATATGTGTGTGTGTGTGTGTGTGCAAAACAACTACTGTGAAAGAATAGTGAAATTCCAAGCGCTTTCGTGACTTCTCAAGTTATCAAGGAACTGTAAAATTAATAGGACAGCAGAAGGATTGTGAGACTGAGATGTCACCTCACATATGATCTTACACCTGACTCAGCAGACTGAGTGTGGAAATGAAGTTCCTTGATAAAATGAGAAGTCACGAAAGCGCTTGGAATTTCACTATTCTTTTACAGTGGTTGTTTTGCATATTATATATATATATATATATATATATATAATATATATATATATATAATATATTTTATTTTTATTTTTTTTTTTTATTATCACACCGGCCGATTCCCACCAAGGCAGGGTGGCCCGAAAAAGAAAAACTTTCACCATCATTCACTCCATCACTGTCTTGCCAGAAGGGTGCTTTACACTACAGTTTTTAAACTGCAACATTAACACCCCTCCTTCAGAGTGCAGGCACTGTACTTCCCATCTCCAGGACTCAAGTCCGGGAGATATATATATATATATATATATATATATATATATATATATATATATATATATATATATATATATATATATATTTATATATATATATATATGTGTGTGTGTGTGTGTGTGTGTGTGTGTGTGTGTAGATCCCATTCTCCTGAATAAATTACTAAATGTGAAAAAAATAAGAAAAACATTTAATATCGGAGTATTTGCACCTTGGACAAAAGTACATATTAGCTATAATAGTACTGTTAATAATAATAATAATAATAATAATAATAATAATAATAATAATAATAATAATAATAATAATAATATCTACATACCTGGCTCATAGCTGTGTCAGACGAGGTTCACATAATAAATATGAGTGCTCTGGATATTTCTGCTTTTGGTTAAATATTTATTTGAATTAGATCACACATTGTAGTAGCTTTTTTCCTTCCCAGCTACAATAGAGAGAACAAAGGTTATTTGAGCTACAACCATTGTTAACACATAATGGTGGGATTTTTGTGCGATACAAATCATAATGCAGATATCAAACGTTGTGTGAACTCTCAATGATTTGAGAATCATAACAAATATCTCTTCATAAAGTTTAGTGCAATATGAGTATAGTGTGTAGTATTCGCTGCAACACAAATACACTTAAACTTTTTCACTTATCATAGGATTTAAGAAAATAATCTTATTTTGTTTTGCGTACTCACCTATTTGTACTCAGTTGCATGAGTCGATTCTCAGATCCAGGTCCTGACTCTTATACCCTTCAGATTCACTTCCTCTTAGCCTTCTTTAATATACCTTTGATGAGTTCCGAGAATTTTTCTAATCCCGGAGCCCGGCCATGGGTCAGGCTTGTGGGCACTATCGTACGTGTTTGGAGGCTGAGTTAATCATTTCCTAACAAGATCATTCCGATCACTGAGGCTGAAGAAATACTTCCTAACATCCCTGTGAATTTAAATTTCTGTTTCTCTCCTCTCATATGGCCTATCCCTGTCTACCTTACCAATTCCCCTGAGTATTTTATATGTCGTTCTCATAACTCCCCTGGTTCTTCTGTCCTCTAATGTCGTTAGGTCCAGTTCCGTTAACTTATGCCCTTAGCTCAGGAACAAGTGTCGTTGCATACTTCTCTACTTTCTCCAGTTCCTTAACATACTGTTCATGAACGGGTTTCAGACTGGTCCTGCATTTTCCAATATTCACAGTAGGCTTAACGTATGTTATATAAAGGGCCCGGAAAGATTCTTTGTTGAGATTCCTAATGGATACTCTCAGATTTGCCAGATGAGCATAGGCTGCTGAGGTTATTAGGCCTCTGGTGTTATATTGAGCATTCTGCTCCACCAAATACCTAGGTGTTGTACATGTGCTTTATTCACCAAAATATCATAGTCGCTGAATTTGGCTCTTTGTTTTCCTCCTGTTAGGTACTTTTAGTCCATTACAATACCCTTTCCTACCTACTTTTCTAGTATTTGTTCCAGTCTCTTGTGCTACTAGTAATGTATCAATAGCTTTCTTACAGTCCAAGAACTTTCAACTTTCCCGTTCCACTCTCTCTCTCTCTCTCTCTCTCTCTCTCTCTCTTGCTTTACTCGTTAGTTTACTTTGTCATAGAAGCCTAGCAGGTTTGTGACACAGGATTTTCATTCTCTAACAGTGTGCTGGCCTGCTGGAGCTGTGATCATCCTCTCCATAACTTTTCATACTATGCCTATCAATGACACTGGTCTAAAGTGACGATTCAGTGGCATTTAGGGATAATGGAAGCAGCAGGAATACTAGAGAGGCAACGATAAGCAAACCGAAGAAACATAAGAGGGTGTTTCTTAGTATTTATTGCACAAATAACCATAGAGTGAGAAACATGAACGAGATGAGATTAATTGCATGTCCCGAAACCGTCGATTTTGTTTTTGTAATATCTGAGGGCAAGCCGTTGACGTTTTTCTGTAGTAATAACTGAGACGTAGCTCAATTTGAAGACACGGAACATGACTTTTGAGTGCCACATTCAGGAGTTTAATGTTGCATGTTGATACAAATAACGAGAAGAGGAATGGGATAGTGCTATAAACCCGAGAAAACATGAATTTTTACATAAAAACAGGTAAAAAACTGAAGGAACACAAAGAGTCTCTATGGGTAGAATTTTTAGAAGGACGTGAAAAATTTATTTTAGGTGTGATATACCGATTCCGAAACTTTTATAGGGACTGAGGGAGAGTTCTTTGGGAGGAAATTATTATGACTTTAAAGTACGACATTGTAGTTATTCTACGGGATTATAAATTTAGTCTAACTGACTAAAATTCTTCAACCTGCAATTTAGAATCAAGTTACTTTCAATTTTTTTTTTTAAAACAGTTTGTGACAGAACCAACGAGGGGAAATAACGTGCTGTATTTGGTTCTGGCAAACAAAAATAGTCTTGTTAATAATCTGGAGATCACGGAGGAGCTTGAAAAAGTATACTTGTGTATAGTTCAGGACATTTACTAAATATCCTGAACTATACACAGGTTACATTGCTCACAGTATGTCGGTATCACGTGAAAACAAATCAATTACATTTGACAGTGAATGGAATTTCTATAGTCAAGTTAGAGTGGCAGTGAAGTGAAGAAAACTATCAATATGACAACAATATAAATTCCGTGCAAGCTATCAAAAAAACATAAATACTCTCTAAAGAAATACGATAGAAATGGATGAACAGAAAATTAAAGCATCTTTTAGGGAAGGGGAGAAAAAAAGAATTGATAGGCGTATCAAAAAAGTTGAAGGTCACATTATGAACCAGTTTGTTCACATTATGAACCAGTTTGTTCATATTGAAGTTGAGGTTAAGAAACGGATATGAAAACTTAAACGAGACTATGAAGTTAACGCTGCCAAGGATTAAAAAACAAATTGGAAATGTTTTACCCAAGTATATATTATAAACACGAGGGAAAAAGTTAAGTCTCCTGAAAATTAACTCTGGACAAATTCTTGACGGTGACAAAGAAATGTGCTCTATTTTTAAGTTATTTCTTTTCAGTTTTTATAAATTATGTTATATCACTGGGGATTTAGTTATTAAACAAGTTAATCTATTAAAACAAAATAACTTCCCAGGTGTCAATGTAGTTTTTTCAAGGGTTTTTAAAGAGTGCAAGATGAAGCTTAATGAACCACTAACTTTTTTAATGCATCACTCCAGTCAGGTATAGTGTCAGAGATGTGAAAGTTGCCTAATGTAATTCTTATCATTAAATCTGGGGATAAGTCCTTATCATCAAATTACCGCCCAATGAACCTGAACTGAAAATTAGGCAGATTATTAAAGTCACTTATAGCCGATGTAATACGAAGGCCTTTTGATGAGCATAATTTGATTCATAATGCTCAACAGGGAATCACAAGTGACCGTTCCTACACTAAAAATTTACTGGCCTTTATCAGTAAAGCATTTATACCAGTAGATCATGATAAAGAATACTATATTGTTTATCTGGATTTCAGGAAAGCTTTTGATAAAGTACCACACAAAAGACTCCTGCAGAAAGTGGTAGCTCATGGAAAAGGGCGAAACGTTTTCTCACTGATCGAGGCATGACTAACAAATAGATTGGTGTTTAATGTCAACAAGTTGATAAAAAGCACACATATGCAACACCTGGATATTGATATCGCACGAACGTTTCGCTTGTAAAACAGGCTTCTTCAGTCGAGCGCAGGTGAATACAACAATGAAGACAAAAGTAGCAGTTTTAACGTAATCAGTTCGTCACTAATGAGGTTATGTGAAAAGTTCACATTGAACCAACAGATAACAGATCCCACTGGAAATAAAAACACATTGGATTTGATATTCACAAACAACGAGGAACTAATCAGAGACATAACAATAACACTAAAATATATACTTTGACCATAACATCATAGAAGTACAAACGAGTATAAGCCCAGAGCTAGGAAATTCTAGAAATAATGTACTAGAAGGGATGTTCAGTAAGTTTAACTACAATTAAAAAATAAACCTAGAACTATCAGACATGTCCACTTTTTATCTAGTTAACAATAACAAAATAAAAAACAGGGACAGTGAATGCATATTATTCCACTTAATTACAAATAATTCATACTTATACAGAAATACACTTGGTTAAAGAGGAAAAGGGATTTGATATTAATATAACGGGGGATGATATTGAAACTGGGGAAAAGAATTACCTGACGAGATTGAATACACACTTACAAAATAGAGTCATTAGCATCTAGCATCTAGCCAAGGGCCCTTAGACCCTCCACTGGCCACAGCTATCTCTTCGCGAAGAGATAACTGTGGCCAGTGGAGCAAAGATCTCTCCAAAATCCTTCCCTTAGCTACTTCTGATTATATATAGACCTCCATCCCCTGCCCCCTCACAATTTCTTCTTCGAGGGCACCTTCCATGGGAGCATACCACATGTGGCCTCCATTGAGGCTAGAGTCCCCTAACAGAACTAGGGTTTGAAGATTGCCAACCACCATTCCTGTCTTCACAAACCGAAAGATCGGGGAGACCTTCACACCCGTTCTCTCTAGACTAGGTCACCTCCCATGGGATTTCATCACATGCCCTGATTGACCCAGATTATCACTAACTACTGTGGTCCCAGGTAGAACCAGGATACCTAGTCAAGATATCAGTGTTGACGGCCCATTCAGGGCAGGAGAAATCTCAGAGTTGAAACAGATACAAAGATAGTTTAAAGTTCGCATAGAGCCAATAAATAATTTAATTACTGTGAATGCCTTAAAACCTTAAATATGTATTCAGTGTAACAGAGGAGAGAGAGAGAGAGAGATACATGATAATATATGCTTGGAAAGCACTTGAGGGCCTTGTCCCAAATCTTCACACTGCCATAACAACATACTGAAGTGAGATATATGGGAGGAAGTGCAAAATAAGCAAAGTGAAAAGTAGGGGTGCAGTGGGCACAATAAGGGAACACTGTATCAACATCTGTGAGCCCCAGACTATTCAACATCTTACCAGAAGATATCAGAGACACTTTTGGGACAAGTGTAGAAGTCTTCAAGAAGAAACTGAACAAGTATCTTCACCAGATGCCAGATCAACCAGACTGTGATGGATATGTGAGCCAGCAGGCCACCAGCAACAACAGACTGGTTGACCAGGCAAGCACCAGACGAGCCTGGCCAAGGCCTGACTAATTTGTTGGATGACAATTATTTCTAACATGGCACAAGTTGTTAGCATCAGCAACGTAAGCACTTCTTTAGTGTCCCTTAAGGGGCACGTAAATTCCCCATCTTCTAATAACATAAGAACATAAGAAAGAAGGAACACTGCAGCAGGTTTACTGGCCCATGTGAGGCAGGTCCAAGTCCCCCACCGGCCCAAGACAATGCCCAAACCTAGTCAGATCAGGTCAGATTCACTTAAGGAAGGAGCACGGCACCTGACATAGTAGCACAAGCTAGTCCGGTCCAACTCACACCCATCCACACCCACTCATGCATTTATCTAATCTATTTTTAAAACCACACAACGTTTTGGCTTCTATGACGGTACTCGGGAGTTTGTTCCACTCATCCACAACTCTATTACCAAACCAGTGCTTTCCTATATCCTTCCTGAATCTGAATTTCTCCAACTTAAAACCATTGCTGCGAATCCTGTCTTGACTAGATATTTTTAGCACGCTATTTACATCCCCTTAATTTATTCTTGTTTTCCATTTATACACCTCAGTCATATCCCCCCTAATTCTACGTCTTTCTAGAGAGTATAGATTCAGGGCCCTCAGTCTATTCTCATAGGAAAGATTTCTGTTACGTGGGATTAAGGTTGTCATCCTCCTCTGTACGTTTTCCAGAGCATTTATATCCATTCTGTAATACGGTGACCAAAACTGTGCAGCATAATCTAAATGAGGCCTAAGCAAGGATATATAGAGTTGAAGAACAACTTGAGGATTCCAATTTTTTATGCTTCTTCATATGAAGCCAAGGATTCTGTTCGCTTTATTGCGAACACTTATAATCTACTATATCCACAATTATTATCGTATTTGCTTTGTCTGTTTCGTAAGGTGAAATCTAAGATCTTTATTTAATTCCTTAAATCTTTGAAGACAGTTGTGTTGTAGAGGTCTGAGCTTCAAAGATTTGTTAAGTAGACTTGTTACGTAAACTTCACCTTACGAAACAGACAAGACAAATGCGAAAGTAATTAAGGACAAGGTAGACTGTCGGCAGGACAGCCATCAGCTTCATCGATGAAATGAAAATGGCAGGAGGAGGAGGAGCGGGAAATAAGAAAGATATCTTAAGAATCAGAGGTTGAAGAAAAAGTGTGACCCAGATTACTACAAAATGAGAAAGAAAAGTTTGATATGGAGACACATACACAGAGAATGAGGTACCATAAGGTTCTTGGAGCAGGGAGAGAGTAGACCAAGTAGCGACCAGAGAAGTGGTAGGGCCTGAAGCTATGACTTGACCCTTGCAATAAAAATAGGTGATTATACACACACACAGTTATTCACACAGACACACACACACACACACACACACACACACACACACACACACACACACACACACACACACACACACACACACACACACACACAGTGGGTGCAGACGTAGGTGACAAGGCTCCAAGAGCCTTAGTGTTTTTAAGGCGTGCAGTAACTGCAAGCAGTAATCAGTGGTAGTGACAACGTCAGTGAACAATCCTACGAGTGATAACTAAAGTTATTAGTTAAAAAAAGTCGAGAGGAAGCCTGAAATCATTAATATTTCAAAGTGCCAAACCATTGTGGGTCTACTAGGCACTGTTGCCACACAGATTCAAACATACAAAGATCAAAGTGAGTGTGGAAGTGGGTGTTCAAGAATTACCAGCGTTTGGTTAACAAGTGAAATGTTGGGCACCATACAGTGAGAGTGAAAAAGTTAATAAGCAAAAGGAGAAAGGAAAATAAAATATACAACAAGGGAAGGTGGCGGTAGTAAGCCTGCTGAGGCAGTGACGTCACAACAAGTTGTGTGCCATTATACATATAAAGTGAAGTGTATATGATGTGAAGTGTATACTATCATAAGTGAAAAGTGAAATCACGTGAGGAACGCGGGATGTATGAGCATATATGGTTATAAACATCACGAGTGAAGGATCTCCAAAATAGTGATTAAAGGCCTATGTATGACGACTACGTCATCAGCATCTGGCAACTTGTCATCGCACCGTGGCCAGCGCAAGTATCACTCATCTGTTGTGGTTTGCATGTTGTGGGCGCTGGCTCCTGGTCTTGCATCACTGTTAGATACTGGTCACTCACTCATGCAAGCTATTACCAGAATTAGAGTAGAAATAGCATAGATAAAGTGAAGATAGTGTTGACGAGTGTGAGGTGTAGAGCAGACTAGTGAGGGGTAGCATAGTATTACTACCAGTAGTTATTAGCAGTATGAATACTTAGGAAGCTAGGAAGTCCTCTCTCAATGTGAACAAGGAATATGATAATAACCAGCGATAATTGATGCTTAAATCCAGAAAGGACAATAAGTGGAGAGAGTAGCATTACTAAGAAAGACAGCTGCGACTAAATTTGAGCCTACACGACAGAGAGGTATAACGGATCTTTCAACCACACCACCTACCCCCCCCTAACCATCTCTCCCTCATACACACACACACACACACACACACACACACACACACACACCACAAGGGCAGACACTCATAGAAGCTTTAGACTCTAGCAGCAATTTCTGCTTTTTATAACCCAGAATTACTGATATGTATTAGCAATATCTCCCCCTCACACCTCCCCCATACACACGAACACACACATGTACACACATACACACACACACACCTGCACTAGGACAAAATGGTAACTAACTAGGCGAATACACACACACACACACATGAACACACACACACACACACACATACATACACACACACACACACACACACATACACACACACACACACACATGCACACACATGCACACACACACACACACACACCCGCAAGGCCCCCGTTATCAAGCGGTCACTTTACCCTCAGCCCTCTTTCCCCTCCCTTCTCTTCTAATCCCATACACACACACACCTCCCCTGCTTCTAAGGGTCACTCATCCTTCTCTCCCCCTCCCCTCTCCCCCTTAATCCCATCCCTCTCTCTCCCACACATGCACATACACATACACAAGCACATATACACAAGCACATATACACTTGACACAAACACGTACTCCCCCTTCCCCTAACCACCTCTCCCCCTCCCCTAACCACCTCTCCCCCTCCCCTAACCACCTCTCCCCCTCAAGGTAGCCACCTACCCCTCCCCCAAACCATCTAACCCCTCCCCCAAACCATCTAACCGCCTCCCCAACTACCTCTCCCCCTCCAATAACCATCCTCCCCTCCCCATAACCATCCATCCCCATTCCCCCTAACCATCTATTCCCCTCCCCGTAACCATCTATTCCCCTCCCCCTAACCATCTCTTCCCCTTCCTTCTGTGGAGCAATGGGGGAACCTAGAACTAGGATGAGAACAAGGGGCCCAAAGGATGAATCTGGGAGGGAGGACTGGGAGGCAGAGCTCAAAAAAGGGAGGAAGACTGGGGAAGGAGGCTAGATGAGCTTGGAAGGAAGATGGAGGAGAGGTTAGCAGCATAATGCAGAAGGGGGAAGCAACATGCCACAGCAGCAGAAAACAAGATACAGAAATTAGAAGAGGAGCTGAGACATCTGAAACAGCATAGAGACAAAGATATTACAGAAGTAGCATCAGCACTGGCTACATCAGACACAGACAATGGGCCTGAAGGGAGCATGGATGCTAAACTGTATGCAGAGGTCCTGTCAAACCCACATGGGGCCAAAACAAAGACAGGGAGCACACTAGGACAGAATGAGAGGTTGGAAGACATTAAAGGAACTAGGACATGTGCAGGGACCTTACCAGACACCTGTGGGGGCCAGGAACAGGTGAGCAGGAAGGAGAAACCAATGAGCATAGTGGCCATAGCTAGGGAAGGGACTGAAGGAAGGAACACTTCATGGGAAGGAACTAAAACACCTCAGAGGATGGAATGGGAGCCACAGTGGGAGGTGGAAAGGGAGAGATCCATGTTTGTCTATGGGCTAGACGAAGCTAAAGGGAAAACTTATGATGAAAGAAAGCAGGAGGAGAAGAAAGCGACTGAAGATATCATGAAGGTGACAGGCGAGGGGGACATGACCCAGGTGGCAAATTTTTGGAGAATCGGGTGGTTCACAAAGAAAAGGAATCGGCCTCTCAAAGTAATTTTCAAGACAGAATCAGCCCGAACCATGATCCTGCAGGAGAAAGCACGGCTGAGAGGCAAACAGGAGTTCATGAGTGTGTACCTCGATCGAGACAGAACACAGGAGGAAAGGATGATGCTGAAAGAGAGAGTGCAAAAACGAAAGGAGAATTGGGAGGAAATGAAAAAGAAGAGCAGAATAACCCAGGAACAAGTGGAAGGACAAACACACCTCCCAGAAACACCTGCAGAAGGACTCCAGCCACGACACCCCCAAGGCAACTGAACAATCCAAACCAACCATCACACACCGATCCCTCTGTTCCCACCCCCCGCACCACAGTTACAGTATTAGAACAGAAGTTGAAGGTTTGGTAAACATATGCGGATGGATTAACGAATAAACATGAGGAATGGCAAGAAAGAATCAATGAGAAGTCCTCAGACATCATAGCAGTTACAGAAACAAAACTCACGGAGACAATAACAGACGCAATCTTCCGACCATACCAGATCATGAGGAAAGATAGAAGGGGCAGAGGGGGAGGAGGGGTTGCTCTGCTCGTAAAAAACAGATGGAAATTCGAGAAAATGGGAGGCATAGACGAGACGGGAGAAAGAGACTACATAGTAGGTACACTTCAGTCTGGGGAGCACAAGGTGGTCATTGCAGTGATGTATAATCCACCACAGAACTGCAGGATGCCAAGAGAGGAATATGAAGAGAGCAACAGAGCAATGGTGGACACACTTGCTGAGGTGGCAAGAAGAGCTCACTCCAGCAGAGCAAAGTTGCTGGTTATGGGGGATTTCAACCACAGGGAGATTGACTGGGAAAACCTGGAGCCACATGCGGGTCCCGAAAATTGGAGAGCCAAGATGTTGGACGTGGTGCTGGAAAACCTCATGCACCAACATGTTAAGGGCACTACCAGAGTGAGATGGGAGGATGAACCAGCAAGATTGGACCTTGTGTTCACCATGAGCAGTTCAAACATTGAGGACATCACGTATGAGAGTCCCCTAGGAGCTAGCGACCACATGGTTCTGTGCTTTGAATACATGCGAGACTTGCAAGTGGAGAGAGTAACAGGAGTTGAATGGGAAAAGCCTGACTATAAAAGAGGGGACTACATAGGGTTGAGCAACTTCCTGCAGGAGGTCCAGTGGGACAAAAAACTGGCAGGAAAGCCAGTAAACGAAATGATGGAATATGTAACAACAAAATGCAAGGAGGCAGTGGAAAGGTTTATTCCCAAGGGCAACAGAAACAATATGAAGACCAGAATGAGCCCCTGGTTTACCCGACAGTGAAAGGAGGCAAAAACAAAGTGCAATAGAGAATGGAAAAAGTACAGAAGGCAGAGAACACACGAAAATAGGGAGATCAGTAGCAGAACCAGGAACGATGCACAGGTAAGGAGGGAGGCCCAGCGACAGTGTGAAAATGACATAGCATCGAAAATCAAGACTGACCCGAAACTGTTGTATAGCCACATCAGGAGGAAGACAACAGTCAAAGACCAGGTGATCAGATTGAGGACAAAAGGTGGAGAACTCACAAGAAATGATCAGGAGGTATGTGAGGAGCTAAACAGGAGATTTAAGGAAGTTTTTACAGTAGAGACAGGAAGGGCTGTGGGAAGACAGCACAGAAGGGAACATCAAGAGGGAATATACCAACAAGTGTTGGATGACATACGAACAACCGAGGAGGAGATGCAGAAGCTGCTAAGTGACCTTGATACCTCAAAGGCGATGGGACAGGACAACATCTCCCCATGGGTCCTTAGAGAAGGAGCAGAGATACTGTGCGTGCCCCTAACCACAATCTTCAACACATCCCTTGAAACTGGGCAACTACCTGAGAAATGGAAGACAGCAAATGTAGTCCCCATATTTAAGAAAGGAAACAGAAATGAGGCACTAAACTAGAGACCTGTGTCTCTGACATGTATTGTATGTAAAGTCATGGAGAAGATTATCAGGAGGAGAGTGGTCGAACACCTAGAACGGAACAAGATTATAAATGAAAATCAGCATGGGTTCATGGAAGGCAAATCCTGTGCCACAAACCTCCTGGAGTTTTATGACAAGGTAACAGAAGTAAAACACGAGAGAGAGGGGTGGGTTGGTTGCGTTTTTCTAGACTGCAGGAAGGCCTTTGACACAGTTCCCCACAAGAGATTAGTGCAGAAGCTGGAGGATCAGGCGCATATAACAGGGAGGGCACTGCAATGGATCAGGGAATACCTGACAGGGAGGCAGCAACGAGTCATGGTACGTGAAGAGGTATCACAGTGGGCGCCTGTGACGAGCGAGGTCCCACAGGGGTCAGTTGTAGGACCAGTGCTATTTTTGATATATGCGACATGATGGAAGGAATAAACTCTGAAGTGTCCGTATTCGCAGATAATGTGAAGTTGATGAGAAGAATTAAATCGGATTAGGATGAGGCAGGACTGCAAAGACACCTGGACAGGCTGGACATGTGGTCCAGAAACTGGCTTCTCGAATTCAGTCCTGCCAAATGCAAAGTCATGAAGATTGGGGAGGGGCAAAGAAGACCGCAGACAGAGTATAGGCTAGGTGGACAAAGACTACAGACCTCACTCAGGGAGAAAGACCTTGGGGTGACCATAACACCGAGCACGTCACCGGAGGCACACATCAACCAAATAACTGCCTGGCAAACCTGAGATAGCGTTCCGATACCTTAACAAGGAATCGTTCAAGACACTGTACACTGTGTATGTTAGGCCCATACTGGAGTATGCAGCACCAGTCTGGAACCCACACCTGGTCAAGCACGTCAAGAAGTTAGAGAAAGTACAAAGGTTTGCAACAAGGCTAGTCCCAGAGCTCAGGGGAATGTCGTACGAGGAAACGTTGAGGGAAATCAAACTGACGACACTGGAGGACAGAAGGCTCAGGGGAGACATGATAACGACATACAAGATACTGCGGGGAATAGACAAGGTGGACAGAGATAGGATGTTCCAGAGAGGGGACACAGAAACAAGGGGTCACAACTGGAAGCTGAAGACTCAGACGAGTCACAGGGACGTTAGGAAGTATTTCGTCAGTCATAGAGTCGTCAGGAAGTGGAATAGCCTAGCAAGTGAAGTAGTGGAGGCAGGAACCATACATAGTATAAGAAGAGGTATGACAAAGCTCAGGAAGCAGAGAGGGAGAGGACCTAGTAGCGATCAGTGAAGAGGCGGGGCCAGGAGCTGAGACTCGACCCCTGCAACCACAATTAGGTGAGTACAGTTAGGCGAGTACAAACACAGGCTAGGTGGCCAAAGGCTGAAAACCTCACTCAAGGAAAAGGATCTTGGGGTGAGTATAATACCGAGCGCATCTCCTGAGGTTCGCATCATCCAAACTGCTGCAGCATATGGGTGCCTTGCAAGCCTGAGAATTGCGTTCCGATACTTCAGTAAGGAATCGTTCAAGACTCTGTACACCGTGTACGTCAGGCTCATACTGGAGTATGCAGCACCAGTTTGGAACCCACAAATGGTCAAGCACGTCAAGAAATTAAAGAAAGTGCAAAGGTTTGCAGCAAGGCTAGGTCCAGAGCTATGTGGAATGTCCTATGAAGAAAGGTTAAAGGAAATCGGCCTGGCAACACTGGAGGACAAGAGGGTTAGACAAGACATGATAACTACATACAAAATACTGCAGAGAATTGACAAGTTGGACAGAGACAGGATGTTCCAGAGAGGGGACACAGAAACAAGGGGTCACAATTGAAAGCTGAAGACTCAGATGAGTCAAAGAGATATTAGGAAGTATTTCTTTAGTCACAGAGTTGTCAGGAAGTGGAATAGTCTGGCAAGTGACATAGTGAAGGCAGGGACAATACATAGCTTTAAGACGAGGTATTATAAAGCTCATGGAACGGGGAGAAAGAGAGAGCACCTAGTAGCGATCAGTGAAGAGACCGGCCAGGAGCGATGTATCGACCCCTGCAACCACAAATAGATGAGTACAGACACACGCACACACACACACACACACACACAGACACACACACACACACACACACACACACACACACACACACACACACACACACACACACACACACAGACACAGACAAACACACACACACACACACACACAGACACAGACACAGACACAGACACAGACACAGACAAACACACACACACACACACACACAGACACACAGACACACACACACACACACACACACACAGACACACACACACACACACACACACACACACACACACACACACACACACACACACACACACACACACACACACACACACAGACACACACACAGACACAGACACACACACACACACACACACACACACACACACACACACACACACACATACATACATACACACACACACATACACACACACACACACACACACACATCAGAACGTAAACTGACAATAAGGAAAGTAGAAATACAAAAGAAAACAAGTATGAGAGAGAATGGAGACGATGTATCAAACTACATTAACATACATTACCCAGACTTCTAAATCCAATAAAAGGCATCTCCATACATGCTATCAATTCACTCTTCTCAATCTTCTCCTCTACTCTACCAGGAGAGATAATTTTACACTCCTCTCCCTCTTTCTTATACCCTCTTTCATTTCCGCCTCTCCCCTCTGTTTCATCTCGTATTCCATAGTTTTCTCTTTTTATTCGGTTTATTTTCCACCCACCCTGTTTCTTAGTTCATTACAATCTTCCTGATTCTTTCCTGCTCTCTCTACTTCCTTCCATCTTTACCTATTTCCTTCTCTCTCCTTGTCTTCCCTCTCTTCATTCCTTCCATACCTCTCCCTCAATGCATCCCTCAATCTCGCCCTCCCTGTTTCCCTCCCTGTTTCCCTGCTTCACTTCCTCTTTCCCTGTTTCGTTGCTTCTTTCCCTGCCTCCCTCCCTCTCTTCCTTCCTATTTATATTTTTTTTCTCCTTTCCGGTGGTCTAGCATGACTGCCTGGTACTAGGAGGGTTTCTCCTTCCTTCCCTCTATCATTCCCCGTGTACTACTATGACCTTCCAGGCGTTGCATTGTTCGCTCCCTTCTTCAGACTCAGAGGTCTACCACTGTGTGACAGAAACTTGGAGAGATTCCGTCCCTGCCTGTCTCACGTCCGTGGTCTACCATCCCTGCCTGCCTCACATTCATGGTCTACCATCCCTACTTGTCTAATATCCCTGGTCTATCATCACATTCCAGCCAAAAGAGTAGTCTTCTCCCATTCTCCTTCTAGCATCCCTGCAACAGTCACTGTGGTCTACCATGGTCTGCCCGACACTCGGAGTCCCCTCACTCACTGCCACAGCCACCGTGGTCTACCATATTCTGCCAGACACTAGCAATCCCCTCGCTCACTTCCCTGCTACAGCTACCGTGGTCTAGCATGGTCTGCCAGACACTGGTAGTCCCCTCACTCACCTGCCAGAGCTACTGTGGTCTACCATGGTCTGCCAGACACTGGAAGTCCCCTCACTCACCTGCCACAGCTACTGTGGTCTACCATGGTCTGCCAGATACTGGTAGTCCCTTCACTCACCTGCCACAGCTACTGTGGTCTACCATGGTCTGCCAGACACTGGTAGTCCCCTCACTCACCTGCCACAGCTACTGTGGTCGACCATGGTCTGCCAGACACTGGTAGTCCCCTCACTCACCTGCCACAGCTACTGTGGTCTACCATGGTCTGCCAGACACTGGTAGTCCCCCTCACTCGCCTCCGTCGTTTAAGTTAATCTGGCTCCACTGCCGCTTGGGCCAGACTTAATCCTGTTTGCATTGTAGATGAGCACAAGTGTTTGGTGTCTAGAAATTGAATCCGCGGCGAGAAATTTTGATTTGATGTAAACAGGGGGAACGAGTTAGTGCGGTTGTATTGTGTGTATATGTGTATGTGTGTTTGTGTGTGTGTTTGTGTGTGTGTTTGTATTTTGTGTGTGTGTGTTTGTGTGTGTGTTTGTGTGTGTGTTTGTATGTTTGTGTGTGTGTGTTTGTGTGTGTGTGTGTGTGTGTGTGTGTGTGTGTGTGTGTGTGTGTGTGTGTGAGTGTGTGTGTACTCACCTAGTTGAGGTTGCAGGGGTCGAGTCCAAGCTCCTGGCCCCGCCTCCTCACTGGTCGCTACTAGGTCACTCTCCCTGAACCATGAGCTTTATCGTACCTCTACTTAAAGCTATGTATGGATCCTGACTCCACTACATCGCTTCCCAAACTATTCCACTTCCTGACTACTCTGTGGCTGAAGAAATACTTCCTAACATCCCTTTGATTCATCTGTGTCTTCAACTTCCAACTGTGTCCCCTTGTTACTGTGTCCAGTCTCTGGAACATCCTGTCTTTGTCCACCTTGTCAATTCCTCTCAGTATTTTGTAAGTCGTTATCATGTCCCCCCAATCTCTCCTGTCCTCCAGTGTCGTCAGGTTGATTTCCCTTAACCTCTCCTCATAGGACATACCTCTTAGCTCTGGGACTAGTCTTGTTGGAAACCTTTGCACTTTGTCTAGTTTCTTTACATGCTTGGCTAGGTGTGGGTTCCAAACTGGTGCCGCATACTCCAATATGGGCCTAACGTACACGGTGTACAGGGTCCTGAACGATTCCTTATTAAGATGTCGGAATGCTGTTCTGAGGTTTGCTAGGCGCCCATATGCTGCAGCCGTTATTTGGTTGATGTGCGCCTCAGGAGATGTGCCTGGTGTTATACTCATCCCAAAATCTTTTTCTTTTAGTGAGGTTTGTAGTCTCTGGCCCCCTAGACTGTACTCCGTCTGCGGTCTTCTTTGCCCTTCCCAAATCTTCATGATTTTGCACTTGGTGGGATTGAACTCCAGGAGCCAATTGCTGGACCAGGTCTGCAGCCTGTCCAGATCCCTTTGTAGTTCTGCCTGGTCTTCGATGGAGTGAATTCTTCTCATCAACTTCACGTCATCTGCAAACAGGGACACCTCAGAGTGTGTATATGTGTGTGTGCTCACCGATTTTTGTTTATGGGGTCGATACCTAGCTCCTGGCCCCGCCGCCTATATCACCTTGATCAACATCACTGACTTCTTGTCTCTTGAGTTTTATCATGTCCACTCTTCAAGCTGCGTATCGAGATTATCTCCCCACTGCCTCATCCAAGTCATTTCGCTTTTTAGCTACCATGAGACTAATGAAATACTGTCTTACATTCCTTTAGCTCATCTGTGTCTTCAGCTTCTACCTCGGTCCCCTTTATCTTGGTCTTCTAAATTCAATCTGTTACTTCCAGCCCTGCCAGTTAAGATTTCATATTTAGTAATCATGTCCCCTCTTTTACCGTTTCTCCTCTGAGGTCACCAGGTTCAGTTTTTCTCGTCCTCTCCTCATAGTGCATTCTTCCCTAACTTAGTTACAAACATTCAGACCTGTTCCCGTTTCTTCAGGTTCTTGACTAGGTGTGAGTTGCATACGGGGTCCGTGTACTCAATGACTGGCTTAACATATGTCGTGTACAAGGTTTTGAGTGTACTATCTTACATATGGTTGCAGGGATCGACTCTCAGCTCCCGGCCCCTCCAGTGTGTATGTGTTAGTTACTAGGTGTGAAAGACTTGGCCTATAACAGTTTGTTTGTGTGTGTGTGTTTCCCCATATAATTTGCAACAAACAACGACACTTTCTATATAAACATATTTGTTTTTTAATCGACAGAACTAGTAAAGGTCATACAGTACTTAAGCAAGGTCAGGGACTCGAATCAAATTTCATTCGGTAAAGTAAAGGGTTCCTCCAATTTCTTTTCTCGAGGTATTCCTTAGAAGAAGGAAGGGCAAGATTTAAGAGTTACCGCCGATGCGGCTAGTTTATAGTGCACGTAATATATATCCTGTAGACGTTAGGCCAAGATCCTTCAAAAGGCCTAGGAACTAGGCCCCAAAAGGATTAACTAGAATACATCTCGATTTATATCTACTGTTGCCTTAAATTTCTTATTTGCTTCAAGCAAATTTAGTATATTAATTTAATGGAATTAGGCTCCAAAAAAAAAATATATATCAAGAATTACATCAAGATTTCCTGTACATTAATGATCGTCTTATCTCTTGCAAGCAAGTTTGGGATATATGCTTAATATGTCTGGTATCATTTTCAATAATACCTTCCCTTATCATAGAGATTATTCTATCACTATATTCGTCAGTAAGTCGATAAAGAAGCTAATAGTGTTCAAGAAATTGACCATATGGCTGACCACATACTTTGCATTCAGTCTGATAATTATCAGTATGTCTACAAATCCTTCAAGTGTACATGTAACCAAGCCTAAACCTGGCTACTACAACATCAGTCAGTCTGTTCACATTACAAGTTGCTTCGTAAACATCCTTAACTACGGTCATGTTATCATAGTGAATGATTGATCTTTTCAGGCTTCTTATTGCATTCCTATCACATTGGCTGTCGATATTTACTTTCTTCTAATAAATGCTGAACAAAAATATGCCAATTATATTCTACATTTTTCTGCAGGGTAATTTCTAAGGGTAATTTATCAACTTTATCATAAAGGAGTAATTCAGTGTGTAATAGATACCATAAATAATTTACATGAATTTCCTTTTCTCTGATTTTGGAGTATTTATACCTGGCTTCGCCAATGAGCATGTATAAGTCATTATGTGAGTCAAGTGCCTTTATTGATGACTGAATCAGTGATAATCAAAGAGTCAAATTCAGTATAAAGTTAAGTTTAGTGGCATTCGAATGTCAAATAATTCAGTGTTGACGCCCAGTTTTTAATTTTTATGCCTTACTCAATGTAGTTGCGGTGGCGAGGTGGCAACGATAGCAGGGGAGTATACAAGAGTCTGGCTGTAGTGACGTGTGTGTAGCAAGAGTGACAACACCTGCAGGCTGCTGCCAGCAACAACCACCAGCTAAGCCTGAAGCTAAGAGACATCTCGAAGCCGGTCACAGTCATGCCGTAGGTACCACACAGATATGACCTCATCAAGATGCGACGGTTTGATGTTGGGAACAACTTTTGTGTGTGTGTGTTGCTTCATAGCGTGTTCCTAGCCTGCTCAACCTTAGGTGGCAATATGAAAAAAAATCTGCACAGCTTTGTTTCTTTGCCTCTGGTGGAATTTAATCTACACGCTTTCTTTATACGGCTGAGACAATTTCAGTTTAGTGGAGAGAGTGGGAAAGTGGGCGAGGTTGTGCGAGAAGCCTTGTTGTTGCTCCTCTCACTGTATCTTCACTAAAGCTGACACACCTCACCACACCTTCCTCGTGTCCCTCAAACTCAATTTTGCGCACAATTTGCACTTAAGAAATACTTGACGGTGGTGGAATTCTGCTTGTGGAGATTGAAAAATTCTCCTGAGGTGAGTCTTAGTCATATGGTGACTTGCTACTTGTAGCCTTTGGTCTTTTGCGTAAGTCATTACTCTGGCTTACTAGTCCACCCCGTAAAAACTAGTTGCGACAGTAGGTGTCCGAGGATCAAGACTGTTCAACATCCTCTCGTCATACACAAGGGAAATTACCAATAGACCCCTGGCTGTCTTCCAAGGGGAACTGGACAGATACTTAAAGTCAGTGCCCGATCAGCCGGGCTGTGGTTCGTACGTCGGACTATGTGCGGCCAGCAGTAACAGCCTGGTTGATAAGGCTCTGATCCACCCGGAAGTCTGGTCGAGTACCGGGCCGCGGGGGCGTTGACCCATGCTACAACCTCCAGATAGACCAGCCACACGTCATAATCCCAACCCTTTGTACCTCAATGAACGCAAGAAGCAAAGTAATTGTACAGTAAAAATTAGTGTTTATTGTTTTTTATTAACCCATCGGCCGTTTCCCACCAAGGCAGGGTGACTCGAAAAAGAAAAACTTTCACCATCATTCAGTCCATCACTGTCTTGCCAGAGGCGGGCTTACACTACAGTTATAAAACTGCAACATTAACACTCCTCCTTCAGAGTGCAGACACTGTACTTTCCTGCCGGTTTCCCTGAATCTCTTCATAAATGTTACCTTGCTCACATTCCAACAACACGTCAAGGGCATTTTTATTAATAATAAAAAACTGGCAGTTATCTTCATTTTCACTGCAGAGAAATTAAACTGAATTTGTAAAATTTCAGCATACAAGATATTTTTATTTTTTAAATTTCTTTTTACAGTCATAGTAAGCCACAACGCTGTGCAGTTATGCAAGAAAATACTGTATATTTTTATTTTGACTAAAAATAAAACTGACTGTTATGGCTCTGCAACAGATATTAAAAGGAAAATGGGCAAATTGTCACCGACACAATGCAACAACAATCTGAAAGATCCTCTAAGAAACACCATCGTTGGAAGTTCGAAGCTGATCACAAGTCGTGTTCTCGTTTTCTCACAGAAACCTTAGAGGAAAACTCTGACAACCACTGTAGGTATTACCTTACTAGGATACCTAATTTAACCTTCATAAAACATGATATATAAATGTCTTTGCACCACATAAAACAAAAGAATACTTTTCGTGTCATACGCTAATTTGCCGTTTTCAACGATCAATATATATACATTTTACACGTAGGCCGCTTCCCACCGAGGCAGGGTGACCCAAAAAAGAAAGAAAAACCCAAAAGAAATAACACATTTTCATCATTCAACACTTCACCATCACTGTCTTTTCAGAGGCGTTCAGATACGACAGTTGAGATGTCCCTCCAAACTACCAATATCACAAACTTCCCCTTTAAGGTGCTGGCATTGTACTTCCCACTTACAGGATTCAAGTTCGACTAACCGGTTTTCCTGACTTCCTTCACAAAATATTACCCTGCTCACATTCCAACAGCTCGTCAGTTCCCAAAAACCATTCGTCTCCATATACTCCTATCCAACACGCTCACCCATGCTTGCTGGAAGTCCAAGCCCCTCGTCCACAAAACCTCCTTTACCCACTCCCTCCAACGTTTTCGAGGGTGACCCCTAACCCGCCTTCCTTCCCCTACATATTTGTACGCTCTCAAAGTCATGGTACTTTGTTCCATTCTCTCTAAATGGCCAAACCACCTCAAAAACCACTCTTCAGCCCTCTGAATAATACTTTTAGTAACTCGACACCTCCTAATTTCCAAACTATGGATTCTCTGCATTATATTCACACAGCACATTGTCCTCAGACACGACATCTCCACTGCCTCCAGCTCACCTTTCTGCCAACAGTTGTTTATAACTCACCCTAATTTCCTCCTCAGTTAATAAGCTTTTACCTCTCTCTTACTTGCTGTTGCCATTTTCTTTTTGTCCCATCTACCTCTTACTCTGACTGTAGCTACAACTAAATAATGATCCGATATATCAGTTGCCCCTCCATAAACATGTATATCCTGAAGCCTACCAATCAACCTTGTATTCACCAATACATAATCTAACAAACTACTTTCATTACGTACTATATCATATCTTGTATACTTATTTATCCTCTTTTTCATAAAATAAGTATTACTTATTACCAATCCTCTTTTTACGCCTGGCACTCCAAATTTACCTACTCCCTCCCCAACATTTTCACCCACTTTAGCATTTAGATCCCAACCACAAGTACTCTCTCACAATATAATTATATATACAGTAAAATTCCAAGCGATTTCGCGATTTCTCGCATTATCAAGGAACTTCGAAATGTGAAACATCACGAAAGAATTAGAATATCGCTGATTTTTTTACAGTAGTTGTTTTGCATATATATGTCGTGCCCAATTGGAAAAACTGGTTATTTAGCAAGAACCCATTTAAAATTATGTTTTTTTTTTAAATTCTCTTATACGTTTAAAGATACATTTTTTTTCATTTACGTTAGTGTAAAAATTAATAATTTTGTACCAGAAGAACCTTAGAAAACTTACCTAACCTTATTATAACAAGTGCAATTTAATTTAGCATAATCCAACTAATTATATTTTAGATAAGTTTACAACAATTTAATAACAAACACAATGAAATACTTTTTTCCGTTAGGATCAGAATGATTTTTGCGAAATTCCTGCATGCACAAATTTTCGCTTCACTTATTTGGCAAGAAGAGCTTTGCTATTTAAGCCAAAATCGAAAGTTTTACCTATGACGTATTTTGCGAAATATGAGACGCACTTTTTTTTTTTTAAATCTGGCTCTCATAATCACCCTGTGACCTACACGGTGAAGGTCAGTCTTGGGGTCAACTTTGGGATCAGTCTTGTGGTTAAGTTTGGGGTCAGTTTTGGGGTCAAGTTTGGAATCAGTCTTGTGGTTAAGATTGGAGTCAGTCTTAGGGCTAAGCTTGGGGTCAGTCTTGTGGTTAAGCTTGGGATCAAGTTTGAAATCAGTCTTGTGGTTAAGATTGGGGTAAGTCTTAGGGCTAAGCTTGGGGGTCAGTCTTGTGGTTAAGCTTGGGGTCAAGTTTGGAATCAGTCTTGTGGTTAAGATTTGGGTTAGTCTTAGGGTTAAGCTTGGGGTCAGTCTTGTGGTTAAGCTTGGGGTCAGTCTTGTGGTTAAGCTTGGGGTCAGTCTTGGGGTCAAGCTTGGGGTTAGTCTTGGGGTCAAGTTTGGGGTCAGTCTTGTGGTTAAGTTTGGGGTCAGTTTTGGGGTCAAGCTTGGAATCAGTCTTGTGGTTAAGCTTGGAGTCAGTCTTGGGGTCAACCTTGAGGTCAGTTTGGGGTCAAGCTTGGGGTCAGTTTTGGGGTCAAGCTTGGGATCTACGAATAATTCCGTTTAACAAAGAGAGCAATTAAAAGAGTAATAAATAAATATACAAGGAATATTCAGGAAATGACTCTGTGTGTGTGTGTGTGTGTGTGTGTGTGTGTGTGTGTGTGTGTGTGTGTGTGTGTGTGTGTGTGTGTGTGTGTGTGTGTGTGTGTGTGTGTGTGTGTGTACTCACCTAATTGTACTCACCTAATTGTGGTTGCAGGGGTCGAGACTCAGCTCCTGGCCCCGCCTCTTCACTGATCGCTACTGGATCCTCTCTCTCTCTGCTTCCTGAGCTTTGTCATACCTCTTCTTAAAACTATGTATGGTTCCTGCCTCCACTACTTCACTTGCTAGGCTATTCCACTTGCTGACAACTCTATGACTGAAGAAATACTTCCTAACGTCCCTGTGACTCGTCTGAGTCTTCAGCTTCCAGTTGTGACCCCTTGTCCCTGTGTCCCCTCTCTGGAACATCCTATCTCTGTCCACCTTGTCTATTCCCCGCAGTATCTTGTATGTCGTTATCATGTCTCCCCTGACCCTTCTGTCCTCCAGTGTCGTCAGTCCGATTTCCCTTAACCTTTCCTCGTACGACATTCCCTTGAGCTCTGGGACTAGCCTTGTTGCAAACCTTTGTACTTTCTCTAACTTCTTGACGTGCTTGACCAGGTGTGGGTTCCAGACTGGTGCTGCATACTCCAGTATGGGCCTAACATACACAGTGTACAGTGTCTTGAACGATTCCTTATTAAGGTATCGGAACGCTATTCTCAGGTTTGCCAGGCGCCAGTATGCTGCAGCGGTTATTTGGTTGATGTGTGCCTCCGGTGATGTGCTCGGTGTTATGGTCACCCCAAGGTCTTTCTCCCTGAGTGAGGTCTGTAGTCTTTGTCCACCTAGCCTATACTCTGTCTGCGGTCTTCTTTGCCCCTCCCCAATCTTCATGACTTTGCATTTGGCTGGATTGAATTCGAGAAGCCAGTTACTGGACCACATGTCCAGCCTCTCCAGGTCTCTTTGCAGTCCTGCCTCATCCTCGTCCGATTTAATTCTTCTCATCAACTTCACGTCATCTGCGAACAGGGACACTTCAGAGTCTATTCCTTCCATCATGTCATTCACATATATCAAAAATAGCACTGGTCCTAGAACTGACCCCTGTGGGACCCCGCTCGTAACAGGCGCCCACTGTGATACCTCTTCACGTACCATGACTCGTTGCTGCCTCCCTGTCAGGTATTCCCTTATCCATTGCAGTGCCCTTCCTTTTACGTGTGCCTGATCCTCCAGCTTCTGCACTAATCTCTTGTGGGGAACTGTGTCAAAGGCCTTCCTGCAGTCTAGGAAAACGCAATCTACCCAACCCTCTCTCTCGTGTCTTACTTCTGTTACCTTGTCATAAAACTCCAGGAGGTTTGTGATACAAGATTTGCCTTCCATGAACCCATGCTGGTTTTCATTTATAATCTTGTTCCTTTCCAGGTGTTCGACCACTCTCCTCCTGATAATCTTCTCCATGACTTTGCACACGATACATGTCAGAGACACAGGTCTGTAGTTAGTGCCTCGTTTCTGTTTCCTTTCTTAAATATGGGGACTACATTAGCTGTCTTCCATTTCTCAGGTAGTTGCCCAGTTTCAAGGGATGTGTTGAAGATTGTGGTTAGAGGCACACACAGCATCTCTGCTCCTTCTCTAAGGACCCATGGGGAGATGTTGTCCGGTCCCATCGCCTTTGAGGTGTCAAGGTCACTTAAGAGCTTCTTCACCTCCTCCTCAGTTGTTCGTATGTCATCCAACACTTGTTGGTATATTCCCTCTTGATGTTCCCTTCTGTTCTGTCTTCCCACAGCCCTTCCTGTCTCTACTGTAAAAACTTCCTTAAATCTCCTGTTCAGCTCCTCACATACCTCCTGATCATTTCTTGTGAGTTCTCCACCTTTTGTCCTCAACCTGATCACCTGGTCTTTGACTGTTGTCTTCCTCCTGATGTGGCTATACAACAGTTTCGGGTCAGTCTTGATTCTCGATGCTATGTCATTTTCATACTGTCTCTGGGCCTCCCTCCTTACCTGTGCGTACTCATTCCTGGCTCTGCGACTGATCTCCCTATTTTCGTGTGTTCTCTGCCTTCTGTACTTTTTCCATTCTCTATTGCACTTTGTTTTTGCCTCCTTACACCGTCGGGTGAACCAGGGGCTTGTTCTGGTCTTCCCGTTGTTACTGTTGCCCTTGGGAATGAACCTTTCCACTGCCTCCTTGCATTTTGTTGCTACATATTCCATCATTTCATTTACTGGCTTTCCAGCCAGTTCTCTGTCCCACTGGACCTCCCGCAGGAAGTTCTTCAACCCTATGTAGTCCCCTCTTTTATAGTCAGGTTTTTCCCATTCTAGTCCTGTTATTCTCTCCACTTGCAGCTCTACTATGTATTCAAAGCACAGAACCACGTGGTAGCTAGCTCCTAGGGGACTCTCATACTTGATGTCCTCAATGTCTGAGCTGCCCAGGGTGAACACAAGGTCCAATCTTGCTGGTTCATCCTCCCCTCTCACTCTGGTAGTGTCCTTAACATGTTGGTGCATGAGGTTTTCCAGCACCACGTCCAACATCCTGGCTCTCCATGTTTCGGGACCCCCATGTGGCTCCAGGTTTTCCCGGTCAATCTCCCTGTGGTTGAAATTCCCCATAACCAGAAACTTTGCTCTGCTGGAGTGAGCTCTTCTTGCCACCTCAGCAAGTGTGTCCACCATTGCTCTGTTGCTCTCTTCATATTCCTCTTTTGGCCTCCTGCAGTTCTGTGGTGGATTATACATCACTGCAATGACCACTTTGTGTTCCCCCGACTGAAGTGTACCTGCTATGTGTGTGTGTGTGTGTGTGTGTGTGTGTGTGTGTGTGTGTGTGTGTGTGTGTGTGTGTGTGTGAGTGTGTGTGTGTGTGTGTGTGTGAGTGTGTGTGTGTGTGTGTGTGAGTGTGTGTGTGTGTGTGTGTGTGTGTGTGTGTGTGTGTGTGTGTGTGTGTGTGTGTGTGTGTGTGTGTGTGTGCGTGAGTGTGTGTGTGTGTGTGTACTCACCTAGTTGTACTCACCTAGTTGAGGTTGCGGGGGTCGAGTCCGAGCTCCTGGCCCCGCCTCTTCACTGATCGCTACTAGGTCACTCTCCCTGAGCCGTGAGCTTTATCATACCTCTGCTTAAAGCTATGTTTGGATCCTGCCTCCACTACATCGCTTCCCAAACTATTCCACTTACTGACTACTCTGTGGCTGAAGAAATACTTCCTAACATCCCTCTGATTCATCTGTGTCTTCAGCTTCCAACTGTGTCCCCTTGTTACTGTGTCCAATCTCTGGAACATCCTGTCTTTGTCCACCTTGTCAATTCCTCTCAGTATTTTGTATGTCATTATCATGTCCCCCCTATCTCTCCTGTCCTCCAGTGTCGTCAGGTTGATTTCCCTTAACCTCTCCTCGTAGGACATACCTCTTAGCTCTGGGACTAGTCTTGTTGCAAACCTTTGCACTTTCTCTAGTTTCTTCACGTGCTTGGCTAGGTGTGGGTTCCAAACTGGTGCCGCATACTCCAATATGGGCCTAACGTACACGGTGTACAGGGTCCTGTATGATTCCTTATTAAGATGTCGGAATGCTGTTCTGAGGTTTGCTAGGCGCCCATATGCTGCAGCAGTTATTTGGTTGATGTGCGCTTCAGGAGATGTGCCTGGTGTTATACTCACCCCAAGATCTTTTTCCTTGAGTGAGGTTTGTAGTCTCTGACCCCCTAGACTGTACTCCGTCTGCGGCCTTCTTTGCCCTTCCCCAATCTTCATGACTTTGCACTTGGTGGGATTGAACTCCAGGAGCCAATTGCTGGACCAGGTCTGCAGCCTGTCCAGATCCCTTTGTAGTTCTGCCTGGTCTTCGATCGAGTGAATTCTTCTCATCAACTTCACGTCATCTGCAAACAGGGACACCTCAGAGTCTATTCCTTCCGTCATGTCGTTCACAAATACCAGAAACAGCACTGGTCCTAGGACTGACCCCTGCGGGACCCCGCTGGTCACAGGTGCCCACTCTGACACCTCGCCACGTACCATGACTCGCTGCTGTCTTCCTGACAAGTATTCCCTGCTCCATTGTAGTGCCTTCCCTGTTATCCCTGCTTGCTCCTCCAGTTTTTGCACCAATCTCTGTGTGTGTGTGTGTGTGTGTGTGTGTGAGTGTGAGTGTGTGTGTGTGTGTGTGTGTGTGTGTGTGTGTGTGTGTGTGTGTGTGTGTGTGTGAGTGTGAGTGTGTGTGTGTGTGTGTGTGTGTGTGTGTGTGTGTGTGTGTGTGTGTGTGTGTGTGTGTGTGTGTGAGTGTATGTGTGAGTGTGTGTGTGTGTGTGTGTGTGTGTGTGTGTGTGTGTGTGTGTGTGTGTGTGTGTGTGTGTGTGTGTGTGTGTGTGTGTGTGTGTGTGTGTGTGTGTGTGTGTGTGTGTATACGTGTATTCACCTATTTAACTATATGTGGTTGAAGGGTCGATTCACAGCTCCGTGTCCCGTCTCTTCGCTAGTTGCTGCTAAGTCCACTGTCTCTCCCTAATCCAAGAGCCTTGTCGTACCACTTAAAACTGTGCATGGATCCTGTCTCCACTACTTCACTCTTCAGATTGTTTCACTTCGTGACAATCTAAGGCTGAAGAATTACTGCCTAGCATCCCTATGACTCATCGGACCTGTTTTCTTCAAGTTGTGTCCCTTTATTCCTATGTCCCATCTCCGAAATATTCTGTCGCTCTCCACCTTGTCAATTCTTCTCAGTATTTTATACGTTGTAATTATATCCGCCCCTATTCCTCCTGTCCTCCAGTGTCTTCAGGAAGAGCTCCCTTAATTAACGTCTCCTCGTAGGACTTACCTCTTAGCTCCGGGGCTAATCTTGCTGCAGACTTGTGTGTGTGTGTATGTGTGTGTGTGTGTGTGTGTGTGTGTGTGTGTGTGTGTGTGTGTGTATGTGTGTGTGTGTGTGTGTGTGTGTGTGTGTGTGTGTGTGTGTGTGTGTATTCTCTAGCAGAAACAGGCTAGTAGGCCCGCTACAGTGTTCCTCCTTTATTTTCTTCAAGCAATTTTACTAAAAGATACAGTAAATTTAGTCTAACACCAGACCTGGATTTAAATTCGATGACAGAGGTGATGACCCCAAGTACCAATATATAGAAGAAAGAAACTTCACATTCTCGAAGTACCTTACAACTCTGCTGCAATTATCTTGTGCAAGACAGGTATACAATACCGACAAGATGAAAGTTAAGACACTTCTACAACTAACCCACTGATTTAGGTAGGACCTACTTCCACTGGGGAATCCCTCCTACCAGTGACTATGCCCTCGTCTGCTACACGTCCCTGTTCACTGACGCCTATATAAGCGCCAGTCTCTTTACCTGTTCTTCAGAATCTCTACAACCACGGTACTGTAAACACCACCTCCAAGGCTGAGGGACTGATTACCTCATCTTTTGTATATAGTTCTTCTATTTTCAAATTATGTCCAAGAATTTGTATTGATAAAGCCACTGGATGGCGAAACGTCTACAATAAAGATAACCAGATGTTGCACAAGTGTCTTAACTTGCAATTATCTTGGCTATTTATGCATAATAATTAAACTAATATTGAGTCAAAATGCGTAAGAAGTGTGGAGGCTTTATTTTCCCTCTTGTATTCGTGAAATCGACAATCTGTCTTGTTGTATTCACCTAACCTAACCCATGAGGCTATCAGCAAGTGTTGTGTCAGTATTTAATCAATGAATAACTGAATACTGACGAGGGCCTTATACTCACTAGTGTTGGGCTCAAAAGCCCACAACTCACTGCCGACTATAGGATGATTCTGATCCCCTTGCGACACAAGAACTGCGCAGTCCACTGCATAACAAGTAAATTCAAAACCTACCTTGCTCTTGTAGTGTGAGCTAAGGTGATAGATGCACCTTTCGACAGGTATCGTTTACTTGATTGAAGAATATGTGTTTTGGTGCAATAGTTTATAAAGACAGTTCTCAATACGCTCGGTATACGACTCTGCTATTTCTTTCAATCGTTTTAAATTCACAGTAATGTCACTACATGAAGCTACACACACACTTCTCTGTAATATACCACGAATGTGGATTGTCCTTTATGCATAAAGACGCGCAGATAAGTGTTCTTTGTTCGTTATCCCGGCGTTAATGTTTCCCTTGGCTGGGTTTAAAGCAATCTGCCCCACGGCGCCCTCCGCTGGCCACAGCTTGCCCTGGCTTCTTCCGACACACAAAGGAAGAGTCGATCAAGCATGTTCTTTTGCTTGCCAGACTTCCACCATGAAGCAATGTAGAATGCTTGATTCTTGCTGTATGGGCATATACAACAATGTACACTATCTTTAACATGGTAATAAAGTGGGTGCAAGATTTTTCTTAATTGTCCTGCCAAGGTAAAAGATGAATTGTCTTTCATTAACCCACCCTATTTGCAACACTTGTCTCTTGCAAAGACGTAGCGTGATCATGACACACGGTCATATGCTTTCAATTAAAAGTGTCGTTGCAGAAGCAAGTAAGACGCTATCGCCCTTTCTGAGAGGGCTGGGCCCCTCAGGGCTGAAAGGGTTGAAGGGGGCTGACACACGATCATATGCTTTCAATTAAAAGTGTTATTGCAGAAGCAAGCAAGACGCCATTGCCCTTTCTGAGAGGGCTGATAGGGGCTGATACCCTTCCTCTTGGAGAAAATTTCTCCACAAATACCTTCACGTACTCTCTGAGAATGCCTACACGTACCGTCTGAGAATATCTTCAGGTATCCCTCTGAGAATACACTCACATACCCTCCGAGAACACCTTCACGTACCCCCTGTGAATACCTTCACGTGCCCCGTGAGAATACCCTCACGTACCCTCTGAGAATACATTCACATACCCTCTGAGAACACCTTCACGTACCCCCTGAGAATACCTTCACGTACCCTCTGAGAATACATTCACATACCCTCTGAGAATACCTTCACGTACCCTTTGAGAATACCTTCACGTACCCACTGAGAATACCTTCACGTACCCTATGAGAATACATTCACATACCCTCTGAGAACACCTTTACGTACCCCCTGAGAATACCTTCACGTACCCTCTGAGAATACATTCACATACCCTCTGAGAACACCTTCACGTACCCTTTGAGAATATCTTCACGTACCCCCTGTGAATACCTTCACGTACCCCCTGAGAATACCTTCACGTACCCTCTGAGAATACATTCACATACCCTCTGAGAACACCTTCAAGTACCCCCTGAGAATACCTTCACGTACCCCCTGAGAATACCTTCACGTACCCTCTGAGAATACATTCACATACCCTCTGAGAACACCTTCACGTACCCTTTGAGAATACCTTCACGTACCCACTGAGAATGCCTTCACGTACCCTCTGAGAATACCTTCACGTACCCTATAAGAATACATTCACATACCCTCTGAGAACACCTTTACGTACCCCCTGAGAATACCTTCACGTACCCTCTGAGAATGCATTCACATACCCTCTGAGAACACCTTCACGTACCCTTTGAGAATACCTTCACGTACCCACTGAGAATGCCTTCACGTACCCTCTGAGAATGCCTTCACGTACCCCCTGAGAATACCTTCACGTACCCCCTGAGAATACCTTCACGTACCCCTGAGAATACCTTCACGTACCCTTTGAGAATACCTTCACGTGCCCACTGAGAATGCCTTCACGTACCCTCTGAGAATACCTTCACGTACCCTATGAGAATACATTCACGTACCCCCTGAGAATACCTTCACGTACCCCCTGAGAATACCTTCACGTACCCTCTGAGAATACCTTCATGTACCCCCTGAGAATACATTCACGTACCCTCTGAGAATACCTTCACGTACCCCAATTTGGGAACCCAATCTTCTATAACGTCTGCTACTACCCAGTAACTACTACCTTGCAATTGCTACCTTGCAGCTACTACGCTGTAACTACTACCCTGCAACTACTACCCTGTAACTTCTACACTGCAACTACTATCCTGTAATTTCTACCCTGCAGCTACTCCCCTGCAACTACTACCCTGTAACTGCTTCTCTGCAACTACTAATCTGTAACTTCTACCCTCCATGTCTACCCTCCCTACCAGCACCCTCTATGTCTACCCTCCCTGCCAGCACCCTCCATATCTACCCTCCTTGCCAGTACCCTACATGTCTACCCTCTCTGCCAGAATCCCCCATGTCTACACTCCCTGCCAGCATCCTTCATGTCTACCCTCCCTGTCAGCACCATGCCTCCGTGTCTCCTCTTCCTTCCAGCTGCCTCCGTGTCTTTCCTTCCTTCCAGCTGCCTCCGTGCCTTCCCTTCCTTCCAGCAGCCTCCGTGTCTTCCACTCCTTCCAGCAGCCTCCGTGTCTTCCCTCCCTTCCAGCAGCCTCTGTGTCTTCCCTCTCTTCCAGCAGCCTCTGTGTCTTCCTTTCCTTCCAGCAGCCTCCGTGTCTTCCCTTCCTTCCAGCAGCCTCCGTGTCTTCCTTTCCTTCCAGCAGCCTCCGTGTCTTCCCTTCCTTCCAGCTGCCTCCGTGTCTTTCCTTCCTTCCAGCTTCCTCCGTGCCTTCCCTTCCTTCCAGCAGCCTCCGTGTCTTCCTTTCCTTCCAGCAGCCTCCGTGTCTTCCCTCCCTTCCAGCAGCCTCTGTGTCTTCCCTCTCTTCCAGTAGCCTCTGTGTCTTCCTTTCCTTCCAGCAGCCTCTGTGTTTCCCTTCCTTCCAGTAGCCTTCGTGTCTTCCTTTCCTTCCAGCAGCCTCCGTGTCTTCCCTTCCTTCCAGCAGCCTCCGTGTTTTCCCTTCCTTCCAGCAGCCTCCGTGTGTGTCTTCCCTTCCTTCCAGCAGCCTCCGTGTCTTCCCTCCCTCGATGTAAGAGACGAGGCGCTCTCTAAACTCTCCTTTACATAAGAAAATATAACAATCTTCAAGTTTTACGAGGCGTCCAGGAAAATGCAGACAGTTACCCAGCTACCAGTGGTGTGTCGTGAATAAAACTGGAAGGGCAAGCAAATAACATTTTTATTTTTTCTATTAAAATTTAAGTACAAATATTGATTAATATTCATAGTTCAGTCGAATTCTTGGGGTATCAGAAACTGATCATTAATTTTGCTATAAAAGTCTAGAATTTTCAAATTTTCTTTTGATTCGTCTCAAAGCAGGAAAGCTGTGCTCTACATATGCAGTTATTTCTGAAACCAGTGATTTCCAAAGGCTACATCACTGTAAGCCTTTTCCGAAGTAGCGATTTCAGTGATGAAAAAAATATCAAAGAATGTTGATGCGAGCTCTGAACATTCTTTTCAAAACTCCCGATAATGATGGAGAGTGTAAGAGCTCTAAGAATGTTAATGAATGTTTATTCGTGAAAACAACCTGGTTAAGTATCGCGTGATTTGTGTAATTTTTAGGTATCTACAAAGAAACACATAAAAATAGTTGCATGATTTTTTTTCCTGAAGTACATCACACTAGGGATCAAACTTCACGTTTACAATTTTTCTTGATTTTTTTCCCAACTAAAAATAATCGTTGGAGTCTGTTCTATGTCACACCAGACACCCTAAGTATGTTTAGACCATATGTTACTGACTATAAATTTCTTTGGAAAATGTACAAGAATTGATGGTCACAGTCACTCTGAGCTTATGTATGGTCATTTTGTCAAAGAGGACGTGATCAGCAATGAAATTTGAGAGAAATCCCTTCCATGAATTTCTTAATCTTCGAAATAAATTTCGTCAGGTTCGTGATGTAGCTACAGCAAACCTAAGTGTGGCGCATCGTGTAATGTGGCGCCAGTGTGATAATTCAGCCGTGCTACGTTCCTTTTTTGGCAGGCGAGGTGGTTAAGATTCAGAAACCATTAATGTTTAATACGCTGCATTCAAGATTAAAAAGCCCATTTATACTCAAGGCGAGGTTTTATTATGAGGAACCTTCGCTTAATAGACGTCCTTCCAAGAGCATATACTACATTAACTATCTGAAATTCCAATGTGTGTATCTGTCTTGAATACAATAGATTTTGATGGTGATATTGTTTATGATAATAATAATGTATTGAACATATCAAGTAGACATGAAAACAGCTGGAGCTCTTACTTAGTTTCAGTAACTTTCCACTGGCATGGACCAGTAGGTCTGTTGCATAGCTGCATTTATAGATATGTCTCCTGATTTATTCTTAAATATTTTGCCCTCCAATTTTGTACATTCCGCTGATGATGACTACAGTTGGGGGTGTAAATATACAGTCTCATTTTCCTTTTTAATTTCTTTTCCGAGTGTTGAATTCTCTTCTGCATATTGTTGATGTGTTGTGGTATTGTTGTATGTCTGAATAATACTGGAGTCTGTGCAGTGCATGCTGGCTGGTGTCTGGTCTTTTTAAAATTAAACTAAAAAGAGTAATGACATTAAATAACCTTACGTCAGTACATATTTGAAGATGATGAATTAGACACCTGTGCAACTTCTGGGTATATTTATTCTGTAGACGTTTCACCAACCAGTGGCTTTATCAATACAATCAATACAACAGAGAAAAACTCAAGAGGTAGGAAATGAGGTAAGCAGTCCCCCAGCCTAGGAGCAGGTATTCAGTACCGTAGTCTTAATGAATCTGAAGCACAGGCAGCAAGACGTAGGCTTATACACAGGAGTTCCCGGCGGCAGTAAGTAGTTGTGATGGCCTCTGTACCAAGATTCCATGATGTTGCTGTGTCTGACAAGGTTTATATCAATGGTATATATTGTATCGATAAAGCCTAGTTGGCGATACATTTACAGAATAAAGATGTCCAGATGTTAACTATTTTCATTAAAAGTCTATCAGTCTCTCATAACCCTTATTAATGTTTCTTGATCACGGAGGTGGATGACAGAAGCAATGTAGTGGAAAGGTGATGGGGGAAGGTAGACACAGAGAAATGACAGTCGCTTTCTTTACGTAGCCATTTTCTATAGACGAAACTGCCGAGCCAGTACGTTCAGGCCTTCGGTTTGTAACATTACATATATTGTGCAGTGTTTAGCAACGTTATTTTTACACTCTTATGGCAAGATATGTACTGCCTCATCTGTAGCAACACATGCATGTAACAGTTTCATATATCTTGCCCATGGAGAGGGATTTAAAAATGATTCATTTTAATAATTTATTCTAAATAATATTTATTGTATTATCTAGAATAGTCTCCTATACAAGCATCTTATCCTCTCTGAGGGTCTTCTGTCAGGGGCTGGGCAGTCTCCACACGGTCACTTTCGAAATGTGGTGATAAGGATTCCCTTTCCAAATGAATATCGTCCAGAGTTATAATCAGAGCTTAAGAAGTGGAACTAATCTCAAACAGGATTAATCAAGGTAATGTCGACAGTCTAGGAGTGGTGGTAATCTCTTCTCCAACAGTGGGATCTGCAGTCACGGGTATGTTCATTAATGGGAACCGCTGATCACTTAGAAAAGGGATTCCAGGGAGGTTGAGTCAGGGTTCCAAAGACTTGATCTGGATACTCGTCAACACCTCTCAGGATAAATCCCATAACAGCAGCAACTTCCTCAGCGGATATAATTATGAATACTCTAATCCTAACAAATTAAATACAGGCCTATAACGAAGAATAAAGAAAGTTTGTTATATTCACACTAGTTACAGACACACACGCAGCAACACACAGATACACACACACACACACACACACACACACACACACACACACACACACACACACACACACACACACACACACACACACACACACACACACACACACACACACACACTGTAAGGTAGAGGGAGGGATGCCTGTAATTATAGAGTAAGGGATACCTGTCATTATAAGGTGAGAGAGGAATACCTACCATTATAGGGTGAGGGATGGATACCTGTCACTACAGAGTGGGAGGGATACATGCAATTGTAAGGTAAGGGAGAGATCCCTTCCATGGTAAGTTAACGGTGTAATCTCTGGAGGGAAGGGAGGAAGAGGAACACACACACACAGGTGGAAGCTGAAGACACAGATGAGCCATGGTTAAATTCCTATGGCTCATCTGTGTCTTCAGCTTCCACCTGTGTGTGTGTGTGTGTCCCTCTTCCTCCCTTCCCTCCAGAGATTACTCCGTTAACTTACCATGGAAGGGATCTCTCCCTTACCTTACAATGGCATGTATCCCTCCCACTCTGTAATGACAGGTATCCATCCCTCACCCTATAATGATAGGTATTCCTCCCTCACCTTATAATGACAGGTATCCCTTACCATATAATTACAGGTATCCCTCCTTCTACCTTACAGTGGAACGGATCCCCCTCTCGTGTTTCAGTGGAGGGGATCCCGCCTTCATTTTGTCATAGAAGGGGGATACCTTCTTTACTCGTCTAGGCTCTCCGAGACTCGATGTACAGTGATAACAATGTTGCTGACAACAAGCTTAGACTGCATGCTCGTTCACTCGATGGCACTGTTGTTGCTTGTTACTCTGGCACTGTCTTTGCTTGTTACGGCACTGTCGTGTTTGTTATACATACTGGAATTAAATATTGAATTATGAAATTTCACTGCCTCTTTTATAGCCAGGAACTTGTTTATTTAGGATAAATAAAAGGATTTTTTTCACCTCAAAATTAAATATTCCAAAGCGTATTATGGTGAATTTTATGTATATGGTCAAATTCAGGACATTTTTTAATTACAAAAATCAAATTAAAATATATTAATTGAAGGATGAAACTGAAACAACTTAATTGAAAATCTAATTTTAGGATGAAATTAAATGAAAATTTTAAGATAAAATTAATTGGGAATGATTTTGTTTACTAATTCTGTAATTCCCGTGTATCACCGTCCTCAATATTCAAAAGGTCCGTTTAGTGCTGTTCAGGGGAGGGGAGTTAATCACAGCTGGAACAGATGGATCATTTATGGCTCACGTAGAGCCAATAAAGCATTTAAATTAGTAGGAACTCCTCAGTCTTAAATATGTACTCGCTGAACACTGTCAGGGATATGGAAGGAAGTGTACAATAAACCCACTGAAAAGTGGGGGCGCCGTGGGCACAGTGAGAGAACTTTGTATCAACATCCATGGGCCCCGAGTATTCAGTATCTTACCAGTTGCCAGATCAACCAGGCTGTGATGAACGTGTGGGCCAGTGGGCCGCCAGCAGCAACAACCTGGTTGACCAGGCAAGCACCAGACAAGCCTGGCCCAGGGCCGAACTTTGGGAGTTGGAAAAACGCGCGAAATTCATAAAGGGCATGCCAAGGGTAAGGGTACATCCATAACGTCTGTGACTGTTAAACCAACTGTCTACCTGTGGAAGGTGACGGGAAGTACAACGGCTCCTTTACGCCATACGACGGCGCTGTGTTTACCTGCCTGCCAGGTCGTACTTGCAGTATGAGAGAATGAGACCCATTTGTTTACTGTGTCCCAGAGCTTTGTTGAGTTTGTCATAGAGACTGATATTCAGACATATTTAGGATAACCCCCATTATTGCCAGCAGTTGGTAACCACGCTCCTGGGCCAGCCGGCCTATAGCTTAGGCCTTGTTTCTGGATTTTCACCAAATAATACACATAATAATGTGTATTTCTCGTGACGTGAACACCAGGGAGACAGATTAGTAATCAGTAGTGTCTCTAATATGACGTGTGCTCCAAACGTCTATTAAGTGACATGTGTGATACAGTATAATACATCTGAGGGCAAGTACGGTCCGATTCCTCACCTTCTTCATTAAATAGACTGAAATTCATAAATGTGTACAAGGCTTATGTGATGCCAATATTGGCACGTTTTGCCCACACCTGGTCAAACACGTCAAGAAATTAGAGGAAGTGCAAAGGTTTGCAACAAGGCTGGTTCCAGACCAAAGGGGTATGTCCTACTAAGAGAGGTTAAGGGAAATCAGCCTGACGACACTGGAGGACAGGAGGGTCAGGGGGGGACATGATAACGACATACAAAATGCTGCGTGAAATAGACAAGGTGGACAGACAGGATGTTCCAGAGATGGGACACAGAAACAAGGGGTCACAATTGGAAGCTGAAGACTCGGACGAGTCAGAGGGATGTTAGGAAGTATTTCTACAGCCAAAGAGTTGTTAGAAAGTGGAATAGTCTGGCAAGTGGAGGCAGGAACCATACATAGTTTTAAGACGAGGTATGATAAACCTCATGGAACAGGGAGAGGGAGGACCCAGTAGCGGTCAGTGAAGAGGGGGGGCCAAGAGCTGAGTCTCGACCCCTGCAACCACAGTTAGGCGAGTACACACACACACACACAAACACACACACACACACACACACGCATGTACAACAGGCCTAGTGTCTCTTTGACATGTGCCTAGGACGAAATGGTAACTAACACACACACACAGGCACACACACACAGGCACACACACACACACACACACACACACACACACACACACACACACACACACACACACACACACACACACACACACACACATACACACACACACACTCTCTGAGGTGTCCCTGTTTGCAGATGACGTGAAGTTGATGAGAAGAATTCACTCGATCGAAGACCAGGCAGAACTACAAAGGGATCTGGACAGGCTGCAGACCTGGTCCAGCAATTGGCTCCTGGAGTTCAATCCCACCAAGTGCAAAGTCATGAAGATTGGGGAAGGGCAAAGAAGGCCGCAGACGGAGTACAGTCTAGGGGGTCAGAGACTACAAATCTCACTCAAGGAAAAAGATCTTGGGGTGAGTATAACACCAGGCACATCTCCTGAAGCGCACATCAACCAAATAACTGCTGCAGCATATGGGCGCCTAGCAAACCTCAGAACAGCATTCCGACATCTTAATAAGGAATCATTCAGGACCCTGTACACCGTGTATGTTAGGCCCATATTGGAGTATGCGGCACCAGTTTGGAACCCACACCTAGCCAAGCACGTGAAGAAACTAGAGAAAGTGCAAAGGTTTGCAACAAGACTAGTCCCAGAGCTAAGAGGTATGTCCTACGAGGAGAGGTTAAGGGAAATCAACCTGACGACACTGGAGGACAGGAGAGATAGGGGGGACATGATAACGACATACAAAATACTGAGAGGAATTGACAAGTTGGACAAAGACAGGATGTTCCAGAGATTGGACACAGTAACAAGGGGACACAGTTGGAAGCTGAAGACACAGATGAATCACAGGGATGTTAGGAAGTATTTCTTCAGCCACAGAGTAGTCAGTAAGTGGAATAGTTTGGGAAGCGATGTAGTGGAGGCAGGATCCATACATAGCTTTAAGCAGAGGTATGATAAAGCTCACGGCTCAGGGAGAGTGACCTAGTAGCGATCAGTGAAGAGGCGGGGCCAGGAGCTCGGACTCGACCCCCGCAACCTCAAATAGGTGAGTACAACTAGGTGAGTACACACACACACACACACAAACAGGAGGTGAGTCTCGACCCCTGCAACCACAATTAGGTGAGTACACACACACACACACACAGGAGCTGAGTCTCGACCCCTGCAACCACAATTAGGTGAGTACACACACACACACACACACACACACACACACACACACACACACACACACACACACACACACACACACACACACACACACACACGCACACGCACACGCACACACACACACACACACACACACACCTCGATCGCGACAGAACACAGGAGGAAAGGACGAAACTGAGAGAGAGGGTACAAAGACGAAAGGAGGAACGGGAGGCATCGATGAAGACGAGCAGAACCCAGACTCAGGTGGAAGGACAAATACACCATACAGAGACACCCGCAGAAGGACTCCAATCACAACAACCCCGAAGCAACTGAATAACCTCAACCAAAACCCGCACACTGTTCCCTCTGCCCCCACCCCCTCCACCACAAGCCCCACCTCTACAGCACCCCCCTTTGGGCACTCTGCCCCCACCCCCATCACAAACCCCACCCACACTGTGACAACCCCAACGCAGCTGAACAATCTCAACCAAAACCCACACACTGTTCCCTCTGCTACCACCCCATCACAAACCCCACTGCCACAGCAGCTCCCTACGGGCACTCTGCCTTCACTCCCCCATCACAAATCCCACCCACACCACAAACCCCCATGGCCATCCCAGGGCTCCCGCTCCCCCAACTCCAATATTCTCCCAGGTCCACGGTGATAGACAAGAAGCTGAAGGTGTGGTACACAAACGCAGATGGAATAGCAAATAAATACGACGAGTGGCACGAAAGAATCAACGAGAAGTCCCCGGACATCATAGCAGTCACAAAAACGAAACTCACCGAGACAATAACAGTCGCAGTCTTCTCACTGGGATAAGAACATAAGAAAGAAGGAACACTGCAACAGGCCTACTGACCCATGCGGAGCAGGTCCATGTCCATCCCCCCACGGATTAGCCCAATGACCCACCCAGTCTGATCATCTCCACTCAAGGATGGAGCACTGCACCAGACCCAGCAGCACAAGCTAGTCAGGTCCAACTCACACCCACCCACACCCACTTATGTATTTATCTAACCTATTTTTAAAAGTGCACAACGTTTTAGTACTGAGGAAAGATAGAATGAGCGGAGGGGAAGGAGGGTTTGCACTGCTCATAAAAAACCGATGGAGTTTCGAGGAAATGGAGGGCATAGACGAGATTGGAGAAAGGGACTACATAGCAGGCACAATTCAATCTGGGGAACATAAGGTAGTCGTTGCTGTGATGTATAACCCACCAAAGACCTGCAGGAGGCCAAGAGAGGAATATGATGAGAACAACAGAGCGAGGGTGGACACACTGGCTGAAGTGGCACAAAGTTCTCAATCGTGCAAAGTAAAGTTACTGGATATGGGTGATTTCAACCACAGGGAGATCGATCGGGAAAACCTGGAGCCTCATGGGGGCCCCGAAACATGGAGAGCCAAGATGATGGATGTGGTACTGGAAAACCTCATGCATCAACACATCAGGGACACTACCACAGAGAGAGGGGAGGATGAACCAGCAAGACTGGACCTTGTGTTCACCCTGAGTAGCTAAGACATTGATGACATCACATGTGAGAGGCCCCTTGGAGCTAGTGACCACGTAGTCCTGAGTTTTGATTACATAGTAGAGTTACAGGTGGAGAGGGTAACAGGAGTCGAATGGGAAAAGCCAAACTATAAAAGGGGGGACTACACAGGTATGAGGAACTTCCTGAGGGAGGTGCAGTGGGACAGAGAAATGGTAGGAAAGACAGTAAGTGAAATGATGGAATATGTAACAACAAAATGCAAGGAAACAGGAAAGGTTTATTCCCGAGGGCAACAGAAAAAATGGAAGACCAAAGCGAGTGCTTGGTTTACCCAAAGGTGCAGGGAGGCAAAAAGTAAGTGCATTATAGAATGGAAGAGGTATAGAAAGTAAAGGACCCAGGAAAACAAGGAGATCAGTCGAAGAGCCAGAAACGAGTATGCACAGATAAGGAGGAAGGCTCAGCGACAGTACGAAAATGACATAGCATCGAAAGCCAAGTCTGACCCGAAACTGCTGTTTAGCCATATTAGGAGAAAGAAGACAGTCAGAGACCAGGTGATCAGGCTGAGGAAAGAAAGTGGGGAAATCACAAGAAACGATCAAGAGGTTTGCGAGGAGCTCAACATGAGATTTAAGGAAGTATTCACAGTGGAGACAGGAAGGACTCTGGGAAGACAGGACAGAGGGGAACATCAAGAGGGAATAGACCAACAAGTGCTGGACGATATGCACACAACTGAGGAGGAGGTGAAGAAGCTGCGAAGTGACCTTGATACCTCAAAGACAATGGGACCGGACAACATCTCCCCGTAGGTCCTCAGAGAGGGAGCAGATATACTGTGCGTGCCATTATCCACAATCTTCAACACATCCCTTGAAACTGGGCAACTACCTGAGGTATGGAAGACGGCAAATGTAGCTCCCATTTTTAAAAAAGGAGACAGAAAAGAGGCACTAAATTACAGACCAGTGTCACTGACGGCTATTAGTATGCACAGTCATGGAGAAGATTATCAGGAGAGGGTGGAGCACCTGGAACGGAACAAGATTGTAAACGACAACCATCACGGATTCATGGAAGGCAAATCCTGTGTCACAAACCTTCTGGAGTTCTATGACAAAGTTACAGAAGTAAGACACTAGAGAGAGGGGTGGGTTGATTGCATTTTCTTGGGCTGAAAGAAGGCCTTCAACACAGTTCCTCACAAGCGACTAGTGCAGAAACTAGAGGATGAGGCGCGTATAACAGGAGAGGCACTGCAATGGATCAGAGAATACCTGACAGGGAGGCAACAACGAGTCATGGTACGGGATGAGGTATCGCAGTGGGCACCTGTGACGAGCTGGGTCCCACAGGGGTCGGTCCTAGGACCAGTGCTATTTCTGGTATATGTGAATGTGAATATGAATGGTATATGTGAAGGGATAGACTCAGAGGAGTCCCTGTTCGCAGATGATGTGAAGTTAAAGATGATAATTAAATCAGATGAGGATCAGGCAGGACTTCAAAGAGACCTGGACAGACTGGACACGTGGTCCAGCAACTGGCTTCTTGAATTCAACCCTGCCAAATGCAAAGTCATGAAGATCGGAGAAGGGCGAAGAAGACCGCAGACAGAGTATAGACTAGGTGGCCAAGGACTGCAAACCTCGCTCAAGGAGAAAGATCTTGGGGTGACCGTAACACCGATCATGTCTCCGGAGGCACACATCAACCAGATAGCTGCTGAAGCATACGGGCACCTGGCAAACCTGAGAATAGCGTTCCGATACCTTAGTTCAAGAGACTGTACACCGTGTACATAAGGCCCATACTGGAGTATGCAGCACCAGTGTGGAATCCACACCTGGTCATGCATGTCAAGAAATTAGAGAAAGTGCAAAGGTTTGCAACAAGGCTAGTTCTGGAGCTCAGGGGTATGTCCTACGAAGAAAGATTGAGGGAAATCAGACTGACGACATTGGAGGATAGGAGGGTCAGGGGAGACATGGTAATGCATTCAAAATACTGCATGGAATAGATAAGATAGACAGAGACAGGTTGTTCCAGAGAGGGGAGACACAGAAACAAGGGATCACAATTGGAAGCTGAAGACTCAGACGAATCAGAGGATTGTAGGAAGTATTTCTTCAGTCAGAGAGTCGGCAGGAAGTGGAATAGCCTAGCAAGTGATGTAGTGGAGGCAGGAACCATACATAGCTTTAAGGCGAGGTATGACAAAGCTTTGGAAGCAGAGAGAGAGAGGATCTAGTAGCGATCAGTGAAGAGGCGGGGCCAGGAGATGAGTCTCGACCCCTGCAACCACAATTAGGTGAGTCCACACACACACACACACACACACACACACACACGGTGGACAAAGACAGTATGTTCCATAGATTGGACACAGTAACAAGGGGACAGAGTTGAAAGTTGAAGACACAGATGAATCACAGGGATGTTAGGAAGTATTTCTTCAGCCACAGAGTAGTCAGTAAGTGGAATAGTTTGGGAAGCGATGTAGTGGAGGCAGGATCCATACATAGCTTTAAGCAGAGGTATGATAAAGCTCATGGCTCAGGGAGAGTGACCTAGTAGCGATCAGTGAAGAGGCGGGGCCAGGAGCTCGGACTCGAACCCCGCAACCTCAACTAGGTGAGTACAACTAGGTGAGTACACACACACATACACACAAACACACCTGAGAAAGCAACACTAAGGGACATGCCAGCGTACAGGAAGGTGTATCTCGACTGCAACAGAACACAAGAGGAAAGACAGAAGCTGAGAGAGATGGTACAAAGACGAAAGGAGGAAAGAGAAGTGAGGATGGAGATAGACAGGAGAACCCAGAATCAGGAGGAAGATCAAATACAGCCTCCCTCACAACTGCCTACAGAAGCCCCCCAACCAGGACTACACCAATGGAACCAAACATTCTAACTCAATACACACATGCCATATCCAATGCCCCCACCCACCTCATTACAAACTCCACCCCCACAGCAACCACCCATTGTTCCTTATCAGGTTTCCAACTTCCCCGACCCCAGTGTACCCACCAAACCACAGTTTTAGAAAAGAAGTTGAAGGTGTGGTATACAATTGCAGATGGGATAACAAATAAGTGTGAGGAGTGGCATGAAAGAGTCAAGGTGACATCACCAGACATAATAGCACTCACAGAAACGAAACTCACCAGGATAACAGATGCAATCTTTCCACCCGGATATCAAATCCGCAGGAAAGATAGAGGGAGGAGAAGGAGGAGGAGGAGTTGCACTACTCATTAAAAACCGGTTGGGATGTGAGAAAATGGAAAGAATGGATGGCATAGGCGAAACTGACTACTTAGTAGGAACAATCCAGTCTGAGGGCCATAAGGTGGTAATTGCAGTAATGTACAACCCACCACAGAACTGCAGGAGGCCAAGAGAAGAATACGACGAGAGCAACAGAGCAATGGTCGACACACTAGCAGAGGTGGCCAGAAGAGCTCACATGTGGGGAGCAAAGTTACTAGTCATGGGTGATTTCAATCACAAGGAGATTGACTTGGAAAACCTGGAGCCCCATGGGGATCCCGAAACATGGAGAGCCAAGATGATGGATGTGGTACTTGAAAACCTCATGCATCAACATGTTAGAGACACTACCAGAGAGAGAGACGAGGATGATCCAGCAAGACTGAACCTAGTATTCTCCTTGAGTAGTTCGGACATCGAGGATATCATGTACGAAAGGCCCATTGGAGCTAGTGATCATGTGATCCTGTGCTTTGACTACATAGTTGAGCTACAAGTGGAGAGAGTAACAGGAATAGGATGGGAAAACCAAACTACAAAAGGGAGGACTACACAGCCATGAGGAACTTCCTGCAAGACGTTCAGTGGGAGAGAGAAATAGAAGGAAAATCAGTAAAAGAAATGATGGACTATGTGACAACAAAATGCAAGGAGGCAGAGGAGAGGTTTGTTCCCAAGGGAAACAGAAATAGTGGGAAGACCAGAACGAGTCCTTTGCTCACCCAAAGGTTTAGGGAGGGAAAAGCAAGGTGTACTAGAGAATGGAAAAGGTACAGAAGACAAAGGACCCAGAAAAACAAAGAGATCAGCCGAAGAGCCAGAAACTAATATGCACAGATAAGAAGGGACGCTCAGCAACTATACGAGAATGACGTAGCATCGAAAGTCAAGTCTGACCCGAAGCTGTTGTATTGTCACAATAGGAGGAAAACAACAGTCAAAGACCAGGTAATCAGACTGAGGAAGGATGATGGGGAGTTCACAAGAAACGACCAAGAGGTATGAGAGGAGCTCAACATGCGATATGAAGAAGTATTTGCAGTGGAAACTAGTAAGACTCCAAGAAATCAGAACAGGGAGGTACACCAACAAGTGCTGGATGAGGTACACATAACCGAGGAGGAGGTGAAGAAGCTGCTATGTGAACTTGATACCTCAAAGGCAGTAGGACCAGACATCTCTCCATGGGTCCTTAGAGAGGGAGCAGAGATGCTGTGTGTGGCACTAACAAAGATCTTCAACACATCCATTGAAACTGGGCAACTCCCTGAGGTATGGAAGATGGCAAATGTAGTCCCAGTTTTTAAAAAAGGAGACAGACACGAGGCATTAAACTACAGACCTGTGTCACTAACGTGTATAGTATACAAAGTCATGGAGAAGATCATCAGGAGGAGTGTGGTGGAGCACCTGGAAAGAAACAAGTGTATAATTGACAACCAGCAAGGTTCCAGGGAAGGAAAATCCTGTGTCACAAACAGGGTGACAGAAGACAAGAGATAGAGGGGTGGATAGACTGCATTTTCTTGGACTGCAAGAAGGCCTTCGACACAGTTCCTCACAAGAGGTTACTGCGAAAGCTAGAGAATCAGGAAAGGGACTACAATGGATCAGAGAATACCTGACACGGAGGCAACTAGTCATGGTACGTGACGAGGTGTCAGAGTGGGCACCTGTGACAAGCGGGGCTCCACAAGGGTCATTCCTAGGGCCTGTGCTGTTTTTGGTGTATGTGAACGACATAACGGAAGGGATAGACTCAGAAGTGTCCTTGTTTACAGATGATATGAAGTTAATGAGGAGAATTAAATCGGTCGAGGATCAGGCAGGACTACAAAGCGACCTGGACAGGCTACAAGCCTGGTCCAGCAAGTGGCTCCTTGAATTTAACCCTGCCAAATGCAAAGTCATGAAGGTCGGGGAAGGGCAAAGAAGACCACAGACACAGTATAGTCTAGGTGGCCAAAGACTACAAACCTCACTCAAGGAAAAGGACCTTTGCGTGAGTATAACACCGAGCACATCTCCTGAGGCACACATCAATCAGATAAGTGCTGCAGTGTACGGGCGTCTGGCAAACCTAAGGATAGCGTTCCGATACCTCAGTAAGGAATCGTTCAAGACTCTGTACACCATTTATGTCAGGCCCATACTGGAGTATGCAGCACAAGTTTGGAATTCACACCTGGTCAAGCACGTCAAGATATTAGAGAAAGTGCAAAGGTTTGCAACAAGACTAGTTATCACTGTCAGCAAGTTGCAGTGACATCTTGCTATCATGAAACTTGGTCCCATAGAAGAGATCTCTCAATGAAGTAAGATAACCAACAAGCCAAACACTCTCGCAGTGTTCATTGATACCATTAAGATGTTTGAATTGCCGTGCGAGTCGGTAAGACTCACAGTTGTGATGAATGGTTTGAAAAACCGACAAGTTGAAGATTGAGACACTTATGCAGCATATGGAAATCTTCATTCAGGAAACGTTTCGCCACACAGTGGCTTCATCAGTCCAATACAAAGAGGAAGGCGTAAGGAGAGGAGAAGTATGAGGTAATCAGTCCCTCAGCCTGGAGTCGATGTGTTCAGTCCATCAATCTTGTAGAATGTACAGCATAGGGCCGTAGACGTGGCTTATATACTGTAGAGAGGTGACGTGAAGCAGATGGAGGCGGGGTCATAGTGGTACCATCCACTAGTCGAAGTAGGTCTTCGTCCAAAGGTTGAACAAGTGTTGAAGAATTCTTTGTAACAAGATCCCATGATGCTGCAGTGTCCGACAGTTGTGATGAATGGTTTGAAAAACCGACAAGTTGAAGATTGAGACACTTATGCAGCATATGGAAATCTTCATTCAGGAAACGCCTTCCTCTTTGTATTGGACTGATGAAGCCACTGTGTGGCGAAACGTTTCCTGAATGAAGATTTCCATATGCTGCATAAGTGTCTCAATCTTCAACTTGTCGGTTTTTCAAACCATTCATCACAACTGTCGGACACTGCAGCATCATGGGATCTTGTTACAAAGAATTCTTCAACACTTGTTCAACCTTTGGACGAAGACCTACTTCGACTAGTGGATGGTACCACTATGACCCCGCCTCCATCTGCTTCACGTCACCTCACTACAGTATATAAGCCACGTCTACGGCCCTATGCTGTACATTCTACAAGATTGATGGACTGAACACATCGACTCCTGGTTGAGGGACTGATTACCTCATTCTCCTCCTCTCCTTACGCCTTCCTCTTTGTATTGGACTGATGAAGCCACTGTGTGGCGAAACGTTTCCTGAATGAAGATTTCCATATGCTGCATAAGTGTCTCAATCTTCAAGACTCACAGTAGTTATGACTTTACATAAGAACATAAGAACATAAGAACGATGGAACACTGCAGAAGGCCTACTGGCCCATGCGAGGCAGGTCCAAGTCTCCTACCGGCTTAAGCCAATGCACCCAACCTAGTCAGGTCAGGTCACATTGACTTAAGGGAGGAACACGGCAACCGACCTGGTAGCACAAGCTATCAGGTCTAACTCACACCCACCCACTTTTACTCATGTATTTATCACTATCTGGCATGAGAGGTACTGACTCAAGTCGACGTCTGCCGAGTAAATTAGATGGACTCAACACTTCTAGGTTAATTATCAAATGGTATACAATACCGACAGGTTGGTAGATAAGACACATAGGCAACATTTAAGCAACTTTATTCCGAAACGTTTCGCCTATACAGTAGGCTTCTTCAATCGAGTACAGGTTATCTAGGTCATCGCTGACGTATGTCATAGGTTGGTTGTTAATTCTGTTCTCGACTTCAGTCACCAATGTCTTGAATTCTCGTAAATCGATCTTTTTATGATGGAGTTTTTTTTTCAAGCATCGCTAAATGACACCGAACCTCTCATACAATCCTTCTTGCAGGGAGCCTTAAGGGTTATGTGTTTCCAGCCACAACATCTGCTGGACTTCTGTTTATTCAAATATCTGTTTGAAGTAAGCTGTAAGTTCAGTTTGTCGTCTGAAATCAGCAACCTAAAACATGACCTCCAGGCTGCAAATCTCCAGGACAATTTACTAAAGACTTTAAGGAGTCATATCAGTGGCAACCTCTAAGTGCACTGCTTTGGTAGCGGAGCAAATGAACACAAACTTTGAGAGGGACTTTGTCCGTTTTTTGGGTCAGAATGATAGGCGACATATTTCACGGTTAAGGCGGGTATGGTGGTGGCCCAGGGTAGCGGCAAGGTCGCTTCACATATTGTCTTCCTTGAGGTATCCTGTAAGACTATCGGATGTAACATGGTATCCCAGACTCCACCTTGCAACACGTGGTTGTGGACCTTATCAAAAGTTAACATGATCACCAATGATCCTTGGTTATCACTATAGGATATACAGTACCTTCTTACTTTTGGGAATTTTAAATTCTTTCTCGACATATAATGTTTCCTGAGTCCAGGTGAAGTCATAGAGTCCGGACTAAGTCTGGTTTCTTTGAGGACTCTTTCTCAATTCCTAGAAATTTATAAACATCTGAGAAGGCTTCCCTTTACACTTGCTTTACCCAGAATGTTGTGAGTTCAGAGAACTCACACTTCACCTCTATCTTAAGGAACTTAAAGACAAGAGATGTCACTTTTAAGAGTTTCTCCAAAGAAGAGTACCTAGCAAATCAATAGCTAACTTATGGGCTTGTATTGTGTTCAAGTAGACTGTTTGTTCTGGCATGATGTGGGTATTTTTCATAGACCAATCACCTTTATTTAACAACCAGCTGAGCCCTTGAAACCATAACTCATTACCCAGAAATTTCTTGAGAGGTACGCCAGGAGACAACATATCAGCTGGGTTCTCTTTGTCAGGGACATGATAGTAGAAATAATCAAACTACATCTCTAATCCCAGCCAACCGATTTTGCACATAAACCAACTTACTCTTATCATTTTTCAACCACTGGAGGACAGCCTCATTATCACTCTAGATCACGACTTCAGTTAGGTTGAAGTGGTTAGTAACTTATGTAGATAAACCAAATTGTCAGTTTGGCATCCTTATAAAGTGCCGGCAGTTCGAGTTGTGGAACTGTTTTCGACTGCAAGGACGCTACTCTGGTCCCTGGAAGTTACTAAGAGACTCCCTTTAGTGTTATGTGGATGTTTCACAGAACACATGCAGTGTGTAGGTCTTATCCTGCAGGTCTACCTGCCTGGGAAACTTAATCTGGTTCACTTGGTTAAACTCTACAGCATGTCACTCCAAACTTGACACATTTTTAAGGACAACCTCTCGTCCACCCGTGATTCAGTTTACACGCCTCAATGCTTAGATCTCACAGTCTCAGGGGATCAAGGCATCAGAACGCCGCCCACAATCCCAGGGAATCAGGGTATAGGGATGCCTCCCATAATAAACTAGGCTTAGCGAGGTCACTGTTAGAAGTGAGGTTCAGTGCCATAAGTTTTCCTTGGCATGCCATACCATACCAGCACAAACATTATTACTACCAGGAACGTCAACGTAAGAAAAATTTAATTTAATGACTTCCTTTAAAGCTGATTAATCCGTATTCCAGCCACTGAGTGACATGTTGGCGTTTGTCATTTGAATGTTTGCCTCCTCATTAAGGACTCTTAAAACATGCTCTGTGGACACAGTCCCTTGAAGATTATCCACATAAAACTCTTACTCCAGACATCTTTAAGAGGATTCGATTATTTCCTCAAATGAATAAGTATGGCTTCAAGCAAGAAGGGCGATGAAGAAGCGTCGAATAATACTGACCTAAAATTATAAAATTTAACAGGACTCTCTGAATCATAGGGATTCTCTGGCCTCGGGAAGCGAGTATAATCCCTGTCAACCTCTTGTAAGCCCGCTATCAGGAAAGCTTTCGAGATGTCAGCGAAACTTAATTAACACATCACTCAGCCTCATCAGACAATCATTAGGACTAGCCACGTCCCTGGACGCACGTGCGCTGCAATTATACAAGGCGTAAATAGGTGGTTTCAGAATTCTTTTTATATCCATGGTGTGGAAGATGGTGACCTGTAAGTTGATTAGCAATGATCGCTTCCTCAATGAGGTGGTTATCTAACAGCTCTCCTATGATTTTGTCATACACTGTTAGCGGTTCTAGACACTTCCCTAGCTCATGAATCTGAGCTTTCATCTCGCCGAAAGCCAAGTGTGGTTTGTTTAACTTCCATGTAACCTGATCCAGGACTGTCCGTCCTGGCACTTGATAGTGTCTGGGTACCGGTTGTAAGTCTCGGAGTGAGCTTGTTGTCCTCGATGCCTGTATTTTCCAGGTCCCACAACACATCCACAGGGTCAGTCTTCTCCAACAGAAGAAATTTCTGATGAGTGACGTGGTTCGCGGTGATGCTGGTCACCAAGGTACTTTCCACCTCTGATACTTCCCTGACTGCCAAAGAGTGATCCAAAAATCACCTGCCGTGGTCAGCAGAGAAACGTCATTTATTGCTACTATTCCATATCAAGTCTGCTACAAAAAATTGCTGACAGTGAGATTTATCTGGCCAACTCTATCGAACTCGAAGACAAGACTAGCTAGTTATACATTGACCTTCCTCATGGCAGCAATGTTATCTTACAACCCCTGTATTTGTATGGTAGCAGGCAGTGATCCACTACTACTGCTACAATCATATCTTAGCCGCCAACGCACACTGTGCACCTTGCTAGCTCGTATGACTGCTTGCCAGGACTGTGGAAAACCCCTGGTATACCGAGTTGACTATCTGTGGGCATTCGATCCAAAATACTCTATATTCCACAAACAATATTATTCATCCTATACTGTTATTTAATCTATCCCTTCCTCACTTAGGGCATCTGTGCTTGGGGATCTACTACAGCAAATCACCTAAAACCCATTATAACTCAACAGATATCCGCTGTTAGAATACTCTCCAAATCGGGTTCCAGAAAACATTCACCCTTTCCCTATTCAAAAGTCTTATCTTAATGAACATACAACACATCCACTCTTACTATTTTGCATTTTATGTATACTTGGTATGAAGAACGAACTACAGCGCAGAGCTTCACCTATTTCTGGAGAGCTCCAGCATAGCACATAGACACAATACAAATAACTAGATGTGTTTCAGTTGCTGCGGGATCCGGACAAAGTATCCTCGTACTGCACAAACACAGCCTCCCGTGTCTCAGTACACACGACTGGAATAGTACAGAGTGGGTCGTAAGTTAACCATGCAGTTAAGTATTCGTGCTGACGATATGAAGGAAATCACGAGAGGTATTCACCTGTAATCATTTGGAAACTAATATCAAAAAGGACCAAAGAGACTAATATCCTAAGAATGACAAGGACAATAAACGCTATTAAGTAATTATTTCAATCTTTCATCGTATGGAAGATTTCTTATGTAGTGGATTAACTTCGTCATTCTTCTCTGAATGTTTGCAGGCGAAACGTTTCATCAGTAACATCGTGTACCAGCACTGAAGGGTTGAAGCTGCATTTTCCAGGTAATGCACAGAATTCAAAAAAGTTGTGCCTGCACAGCCTTGAGCCATGAAATGTTCCATCCGTTTGATAAGTCAGTGAAGATCGATGCTGTTCAGAACTTTATATTCTAATCAGAAGAAAGCGCTTAACCCGCAGGAGTCATATAGCGCCTGTGGAATGGGAGACAGTCAAATTTGATGGAAACAAGGACGTAGATAAGTTCAGTTCCTTAGATCAAGAGCTTCCTCATTAGCATTAAACACAAAATAATGTAATACGACACAATAATAATATACAATTTCGAGATTAAAAGTGAGAAAATGGCATCAACATGTTTCTATATACGAACCTTCTACTAAGTATGATACACCACTACTGAATTTTTTTGAAATCGGGAATATTTTGGAGGAATAACTTACGTAGCATTGTGTATTGGGCACCAGGGCATGCAAACATCTCATGAATCTTGCCCAAGATACATTACACAGGCTTTGAAAAATTGCAGCCTGTCGAATAAGGCGTTCTCGAGTAATAAACGAAAATTTTTGAGAAAGCAAACGAAAACGTTACTGAGAAAGTTCCAAAACAATAGGAAAATCTCCCCTTTCTGAAACTTAAAAAAGAAACCTAACACCCCGGATTTTTATTTTTTTCCAGTTTTCTTTTCTCATGTGCTTTATATTTCAAATTCTCTACAAACTTGTAAGATTTCTTTAAATACACTTTGATAAAATTGGCCAAAAATAGGCAAATTGGCACCCACATGGCCCAAATTAAGATACAGGAGTATTTAGGGTTTTGAGATAATTAATAGAGACTTTCTCTAGTCTTGACATTTGAAATAATTTACTTAATGAAAATGGCAAACTGTGACAAACTCTGCTTTAATAAAACCTACCAATAGTAAAAGTTTGAATCCGATCAGAAAGGGCATTGTTCAGTAATCGATCTGATTCCAACGGTTCTAAGTCTTTTAATTTTAACTATTTTAGTAAAATTATATATTTCCACAAACTCTGGCTAAGTGTATCAGTTATATGTAAGAGCCTTCTTACCTGCCTTCCTCCCGTTGAACATGTTTCCTGTTCACCTAGCAGTAAGTAGGTACCTGGGTGTTAGTCGACTGTTGTGAGTCGCATCCTGGGGGTTGGCAGTATACCTTAGAAAGGGCTGGACTTTGAAATGAGCAGAGGTAGGATACTAGAGATCTTAGTCAGTAAATATGATCTGTGTGAAAAAAAACAGGTATCTCTTCGTGAATACCTAAAAAGTATCCCTTTACACAAATAACCCGCACATAGGAAAAAGAAACTTAATCTTTATGGGAAATGCATACAAATAAAGGGCTCTAAGATCGACACCATGCCCAGCTCTTCTAGGGCAGGGTAGGTGCCTGAGCCAGAGCTTGCAGCTCACAAGACTGTTATTCCCAGTAGCCCCCTTGGGGAGGGGATGGCAGACCAGAGGCCTGGCTTCTCCCTACGAGCCCCGTGAGGGAGGGGAATGTGGCTAGGCCTGGGGACAGTTGATCCCAACGACAAGGGGGTACTTGTAGCTCCTCCCATGGGAGACTTAGGTCTCAGACACTACCTCGACAGGGAGCCAAGGCCCGGGCCGGGAGAATACCGGCGAATCAACAACAACAACAACAAGGGTTCTGAAATTTGGAACTCCCGTCCAGAGGATGCACAAAGTTTCTCTTCTCTGCCACCTGATCCGGAAATATAGCTAAAAAACACCTTCAAAATCTGATCTAATCTCTACTTTGATTAATTAAGTTAAAGCTCAATTTATCAACACCAACAACCCTGTTGATCCAGTTCATATTAACATTCATTTTCATGTTTTCACTATTACCTATATATTTCAACATGTGTAATAATCAGAAATATATTTTATCACAGTTCTCACCACTGCAAGTGTTACACCAAATTATTATATAAAAACTCAAAATTTTCATATATAAAAAGTCAAAGATTGTAAAGTATATCTTTCTAATAAGCTAACCTAATTAAACTGTTCAGTAGTTACAAGTTACCTCCTCCTCCTCCTCCTCCTCCTCCAGGATCATCTTTTCCTCTAACTCTTCTCCTCCACCATTATCTCTTCCTCCTCCTCCTTTTCCTCCAACTCCTTCCCCTTCTCCTCCACCATCACTTGTTCCTAGTCTTCTTCCTCCTCTTTTTCCTCCAACTCCTCCACCTTCTCCTCCACCATCACTCGTTCCTAGTCTTCTTCCTCCTCCTTCTCTTCCACGATCATTCTTCCTCCTCCTCCTCCTCCTCCTCCTTCTCCTCTTCCACCATCACCTCTTACTTCTCTTCCTCCTCCTCATCACCATGCTCTTCCTCCAATTCCTCCTCCAGTTTCTCCTCCTGCTCCACTTCCTCCGCCGTCTCTTCCTCAACTTGTTTCTGCAACTTCTTTTCCTGTTCTTCCTCTTATTTCTTATTCTTATCATCCTTCTACTCGTCTTTTTACGGTTCCTCCTGTTTTCTCTCCTCTTTCTCCTGTTTCTCTTCCTCTTCCTACTTTTCCCCTCCTTGTATTCCTCCTCCCTTTATAATCTTTATCGTCCTTCCTTCCACTTGATTTACTCCTTCTGCATGACGTATTTTCATCCGTTTACCTCTTCTAGTTCAGTTATTCCCAGTTCCTTCTCTATGCTTCTGCCTTGACCCCTTCCAATAAAGTTACCCCTCCAATAATGTTACCTATTCCAATAAAGTTACCCCTCCAATAAAGTTACCCCTCCAATAATGTTACCCCCTCCCATAATGTTACCCCTTCCAATAAAGTTACCCCTTCCAATAATGTTACCCCTTCCAATAAAGTTACCCCTCCAATAAAGTTACCCCTTCCAATAAAGTTACCCCTCCAATAATGTTACCCCTTCCAATAAAGTTACCCCTCCAATAAAGTTACCCCTTCCAATAAAGTTACCCCTCCAATAATGTTACCCCTTCCAATAAAGTTACCCCTCCAATAATGTTACCCCTTCCAATAAAGTTACCCCTCCAATAAAGTTACCCCTTCCAATAAAGTTACCCCTCCAATAAAGTTACCCCTTCCAATAATGTTACCCCCTCAAATAATGTTACCCTTTCCAATAAAGTTACCCCTTACAATAAAGTTACCCCTTCCAATAAAGTTACCCCTCCAATAAAGTTACCCCTCCAATAATGTTACCCCCTCCAATAATGTTACCCCCTCCAATAATGTTACCCCCTCCAATAATGTTACCACCTCCAATAAAGTTACCCCTTCCAATAAAGTTACCCCTTCCAATAATGTTATCCCTTCCAATAAAGTTACCCCTCCAATAATGTTACCCCTTCCAATAAAGTTACCTCTTCCAATAATGTTACCCCTTCCAATAAAGTTACCCCTTACAATAAAGTTACCCCTTCCAATAAAGTTACCCCTCCAATAAAGTTACCCCTCCAATAATGTTACCCCCTCCAATAATGTTACCCCGTCCAATAATGTTACCACCTCCAATAATGTTATCCCTTCCAATAAAGTTACCCCTCCAATAATGTTACCCCCTCCAATAATGTTACCCCTTCCAATAAAGTTACCCCTTCCAATAAAGTTACCCCTCCAATAATGTTACCCCCTCCAATAATGTTACCCCTTCCAATAATGTTACCCCTTCCAATAAAGTTACCCCTTACAATAATGTTACCCCTTCCAATAATGTTATCCCTTCCAATAAAGTTACCCCTTCCAATAATGTTACCCCCTCCAATAATGTTACCCCCTCCAATAATGTTACCCCTTCCAATAATGTTACCCCTTCCAATAATGTTACCCCTTCCAATAATGTTACCCCTTCCAATAATGTTACCCCTTCCAATAATGTTACCCCTTCCAATAATGTTACCCCTTCCAATAATGTTACCCCTTCCAATAAAGTTACCCCTTACAATAATGTTACCCCTTCCAATAATGTTACCCCTTCCAATAATGTTACCCCTTCCAATAATGTTACCCCTTCCAATAATGTTACCCCTTCCAATAATGTTACCCCTTCCAATAAAGTTACCCCTTACAATAATGTTACCCCTTCCAATAATGTTATCCCTTCCAATAAAGTTACCCCTCCAATAATGTTACCCCTTCCAATAATGCTACCCCTTCCAATAAAGTTACCCCTTCCAATAATGTTACCCCTTCCAATAAAGTTACCCCTCCAATAATGTTACCCCTTCCAATAAAGTTACCTCTTCCAATAATGTTACCCCTTCCAATAAAGTTACCCCTTACAATAATGTTACCCCTTCCAGTAATGTTATCCCTTCCAATAAAGTTACCCCTCCAATAATGTTACCCCTTCCAATAAAGTTACCTCTTACAATAATGTTACCCCTTCCAATAATGTTATCCCTTCCAACAAAGTTACCCCTCCAATAATGTTACCCCTTCCAATAATGCTACCCCTTCCAATAAAGTTACCCCTTCCAATAATGTTACCCCTTCCAATAAAGTTACCCCTCCAATAATGTTACCCCTTCCAATAAAGTTACCTCTTCAAATAATGTTACCCCTTCCAATAAAGTTACCCCTTACAATAATGTTACCCCTTCCAGTAATGTTATCCCTTCCAATAAAGTTACCCCTCCAATAATGTTACCCCTTCCAATAAAGTTACCTCTTCCAATAATGTTACCCCTTCCAATAAAGTTACCCCTTACAATAATGTTACCCCTTCCAGTAATGTTATCCCTTCCAATAAAGTTACCCCTCCAATAATGTTACCCCTTCCAATAAAGTTACCCCTCCCATAATGTTATTCCTTCCAATAATGTTATCCCTTCCAATAAAGTTACCCCTCCAATAATGTTACCCCTTCCAATAAAGTTACCCCTCCCATAATGTTATCCCTTCCAATAATGTTACCCCTTCCAGTAATGCTACCCCTTCCAATAAAGTTACCCCTTCCAATAATGTTACCCCTTCCAATAATGTTGCCCCTTCAATAAAGTTACCCCTCCAATAATGTTACCCCTTCAATAAAGTTACCCCTCCAATAATGTTACCCCTTCCAATAAAGTTACCCCCTCCAATAATATTACCCCTTCAATAAAGTTACCCTTCCAATAAAGTTACCCCTTCCAAAAAGTTACCCCTTCCAATAAAGTTACCCCTTCCACTAATGTTACCCCTTCCAATAATGTTACCCCTTCCAATAATGTTACCCCTTCCTATAATGTTACCCCTTCCAATAATGTTACCCCTTCCAATAATGTTACCCCTTCCAGTAATGTTACCCCTTCCAATAAAGGTACTCCTTTCATTAAAGATACCCATTTCAATAAAGTTACCCCTGCCAATAAAGTTACCCCTGCCAATAAAGTTATCCCTGCCAATAAAGTTACCCCTGCCAATAAAGTTATCCCTGCCAATAAAGTTGCCCCTGCCAATAAAGTTACCCCTGCAAATAAAGTTATCCCTGCCAATAAAGTTGCCCCTGCCAATAAAGTTGCCCCTGCCAATAAAGTTACCCCTGTCAATAAAGTTATCCCTGCCAATAAAGTTACCCCTGCCAATAAAGTTATCCCTGCCAATAAAGTTACCCCTGCCAATAAAGTTACCCCTGCCAATAAAGTTTCTCCTGCCAATAAAGTTGCCCCTGCCAATGAAGTTGCTCCTGCCCATAAAGTTATTCCTGCCAATAAAGTTATCCCTGTCAATAAAGTTTTCCCTGCCAATAAAGTTACCCCTGCCAATAAAGTTGCCGCTGCCAATAAAGTTATCCCTGTCAATAAAGTTATCCCTGTCAATAAAGTTATTCCTGCCAATAAAGTTTTCCCTGCCAATAAAGTTACTTCTGCCAATAAAGTTACCCCTGCCAATAAAGTTGCCCCTGCCAATAAAGTTGCCCCTGCCAATAAAGTTATCCCTGTCAATAAAGTTATCCCTGTCAATAAAGTTATCCCTATCAATAAAGTTATCCCTGCCAATAAAGTTATCCCTGTCAATAAAGTTATCCCTGCCAATAAAGTTACCCTTAAAAATAAAGTTACTATTTCCAGTAAAGTTTTCGTTAACAATAAAGATTCTCCTTCTAACAAAGTTTCTCCTACCAATAAAGACAACCCAAACAAGTTACTGTTGCAAATAAAGATAACATTTCGGATAGTTGCTACATCAGGTTAAGTTATCACTAGTAAAGACAGACCTTTCAGTGAAGGAATATACTCACCTTACTGGAGTGAGGATCACCTATGGAAGTTGGACTAGGGACTCAGCAGGGACTATGGTAGGAGGGACTATGGTGGAAAGAGGGACTATGGTGGAAAGAGGGACTATGGTGGAAAGAGGGGCTATGGAGGAAGGAGGGACTATGGTGGAAAGAGGGGTTATGGAGGAAGGAGGGACTATGGAGGAAGGAGGGACTATGGTGGAAAGAGGGACTATAGAGGAAGGAGGGACTATAGAGGAAGGACTATGGTGGAAGGAGGGACTATGGTGGAAAGGAGGGAATATGGTGGAAAGGAGGGAATATGGACAGTGGGGGGATTGGCGACTATGGAGGGAGGAGGGACCATGGTAGGACTATGGAGGTAGGACTATGAGGGTAGGATGGAGGTAGGACTATGGAGGTAGGACTATGGAGGAAGGACAATAAAGGTAGGATTATGGAGGAAGGACTATAAAGGTAGGATTATGGAGGTAGGACTATGGAGGGAGGACTATGGAGGAAGGACTATGGAGGGAGGACTATGGATGGAGGACTACGGAGGGAGGACTATGGAGGGAGGACTATGGATGGAGGACTACGGAGGGAGGACTATGGAGGGAGGACTATGGATGGAGGACTACGGAGGGAGGACTATGGAGGGAGGACTATGGATGGAGGACTATGGAGGGAGGACTATGGATGGAGGACTACGGAGGGAGGACTATGAAAGGTTGTGACAATGGCTTAATTATTCTTTCTGACGCCCGGCTGCGTTTCTCATTAAGATAAGACACACTTCATAAAGTGGTCTTGTACATTAAGAAATTACGAATATTAAAAGTCTTAGTTCCCTCGAGGGCGTCCCGGAAGTGAATGTCCTAAATTACTGTTTGTATTCCATTTGCAAACATTATGAGTTCTGGTCGACGGCAGGGTCACACACACACACACACACACACACACACACACACACACACACACACACACACACACACACACACACACACACACACACAATGCTTGCTCTCTACGTCTTCCAGTTTGCTACAGCGGAGAAGCAACTTTCTTGAATACAACGCGGAGATAATTTCTGGATATTATTAGACCTATTTAACATTTTCTCAACACATGCCAAGGATAATTCTGAATATTGATAGAGCACCTTCAGTTGTCCTTAACATAAAACAAGGGTAATTTCTGGAGACTGGTAGACCTGCTTCAGGTGCCTTTAACCCAAAAACACAATTACTTATGAAGGTTGTCTTTAACACAAGATAAGGATAATTTCTCAAGGATGATGTAGTTAAATTAAGTGGTTGTCCCTGCTTGTATTACGAATACTATTATTACATATATCGACCAACAGAGAGCGGAGATTTGTGTGGATGATGTCACGGTAGGTGATTCAGAACTCGTCACTTTGAATCTCGAGATTCATAAAGACCTATTAATGTGAACTAGATTATATTGTATTGTATTTCATGAAGCACAAAATGATCGTTGATCATTCATCACAAAAAAGAGTATTCGGCTCATGATACATACGTATCATACGGTAGACAATTATATTGAAAGCTAGTTACTGAAAGTGATCTAAATCCCTATTGAAGCTTTACTCAACAGAGAATTTTATTATCTTATGTTTCATAGTGAAGAAGTATTTTATGATAGTGACTCGGCTAGCACCTCGTTTCCTCCCGGTGCTCTGGTAAAATGGAGATTTTTGCAACGCCTGCCTCTCGCCTCCTCAACTTTCAACCTCTCCAAGTTTCCTGAATTCTCCTTGGCACTCCCTTCTCCAGCCATGGTGATGTTGTAGCAAGTTTCTGATGAGAGCAGTAAGTCTGCTCCTGTGATCGGAGACATTGCTCTGGGTAGAATATCCAGATTTTTTTTTTCCGTTCTCTCATTTTCTCTGACGATCCTTCATGGGAAAAGTTCCCTAAGATCCAATTTTTCCGGAATATCAAAGATTTCTTAACTTCCTTCTGGAAGTTCGTTTTTCTCGAGCCAACTTGTGCTCTTCCATCTTTCATCATGTTATGCCGTCTTCGTCAATCTTCTTCAAATTCTCAAAAACTTTTATCCATTTTTTTTTACTCTTCTTCAAGTCCATTTGATTTTTCAACATTTTCTTGAGTCCTTCCCGTTAAAGAAGTGCGCGAGTGCAGAACTGTGTGACGCAAGTATACCGGATCTTGTTTTATCTGGTGTTATATAAGAATATTATTTTATTTCATATTATATAGAGATATTATTTTATTTCATATTATGTAGAGATATTATTTTATTTCATATAGAGATATTATTTTATTTCATATTATATAGAGATGTTATTTTGTTCATTAATTTTCATTATAGCCGAATCGCGTTTTTTGTTAGAACTTACCGGGATGACTTATTTATTAAGGATTGTTTTAGTACACAGACCGAGCATGTATTAAAATTTATTAAAACTAAAAAATTCATATATTTTACTGATATTAAAAAATGCAAACTAAGGAGAAGTTAACATTAGATGAATTAGAAAAGATTAAACAATATATTTTGTTTCGTAAAAGTTAGCAAGATTAATTTGAGTGATTTTTTTTAATTTGTTTACTGTGTTGACTCACGAAAATGTACTTATAGATTCATAAAATTGAATTTTAGAAACAAAAATTACAAAAATATATATTTTATTTGACTCATGTGCTTCACTGGATAAGCCAATCATCAGAAGCAACTCATAAAAATAAGCTCATATATTGGGCATAAGAATTAACATATTAACATAAATATAAGTAATTACTCTTCTGAAAAACACTGAATTAAAACGTAACAGATTGAACTTCATGAAATGGATATACAATAAGAACATCGCAGCTGGGAAGTGAGCACAAAGTAACGCTCATCCGTAAATTATCAAGTCTGAGTTATTATTTTTTTTTTTATTATCACACTGGCCGATTCCCACCAAGGCAGGGTGGCCCGAAAAAGAAAAACTTTCACCATCATTCACTCCATCACTGTCTTGCCAGAAGGGTGCTTTACACTACAGTTTTTAAACTGCAACATTAACACCCCTCCTTCAGAGTGCAGGCACTGTACTTCCCATCTCCAGGACTCAAGTCCGGCCTGCCGGTTTCCCTGAATCCCTTCATAAATGTTACCCTGCTCACACTCCAACAGCACGTCAAGTATTAAAAACCATTCGTCTCCATTCACTCGTATCAAACACGCTCACGCACGCCTGCTGGAAGTCCAAGCCCCTCGCACAAAAAACCTCCTTTACCCCCTCCCTCCAACCTTTCCTAGGCCGACCCCTACCCCGCCTTCCTTCCACTACAGATTGATACACTCTTGAAGTCATTCTGTTTCGCTCCATTCTCTCTACATGTCCGAACCACCTCAACAACCCTTCCTCAGCCCTCTGGACAACAGTTTTGGTAATCCCGCACCTCCTTCTAACTTCCAAACTACGAATTCTCTGCAATATATTCACACCACACATTGCCCTCAGACATGCCATCTCCACTGCCTCCAGCCTTCTCCTCGCTGCAACATTCATCACCCATGCTTCACACCCATATAAGAGTGTTGGTAAAACTATACTCTCATACATTCCCCTCTTTGCCTCCAAGGACAAAGTTCTTTGTCTCCACAGACTCCTAAGTGCACCACTCATCCTTTTGACTTGACTTAAGAAATCGTAATGACACGATTGCAAATAAACCATACCCCCGGCCGGGATTGAACCCGCGGTCATAGAGTCTCAAAACTCCAGCCCGTCGCGTTAGCCACTAGACCAGCTAGCCACAATAAGATTCATCCAACTAGGTATATTTCTACACCATAGGAAAGTTAGCACAGGCACCTCTGTGACCACAAATGCAAGTTTTTACAGACGAATCTCCAGCTAGCGTGGCCGTGACGAACTCTAGCTCAAGTCCCTTCACTGCCGTCAACATGACTTAAGAAATCGTAATGACACGATTGCAAATAAACCATACCCCCGGCCGGGATTGAACCCGCGGTCATAGAGTCTCAAAACTCCAGCCCGTCGCGTTAGCCACTAGACCAGCTAGCCACAATAAGATTCATCCAACTAGGAATATTTCTACACCATAGGAAAGTTAGCACAGGCACCTCTGTGACCACAAATGCAAGTTTTTACAGACGAATCTCCAGCTAGCGTGGCCGTGACGAACTCTAGCTCAAGTCCCTTCACTGCCGTCAACATGACTTAAGAAATCGTAATGACACGATTGCAAATAAACCATACCCCCGGCCGGGATTGAACCCGCGGTCATAGAGTCTCAAAACTCCAGCCCGTCGCGTTAGCCACTAGACCAGCTAGCCACAATAAGATTCATCCAACTAGGTATATTTCTACACCATGAAGTGGACTTGAGCTAGAGTTCGTCACGGCCACGCTAGCTGGAGATTCGTCTGTAAAAACTTGCATTTGTGGTCACAGAGGTGCCTGTGCTAACTTTCCTATGGTGTAGAAATATACCTAGTTGGATGAATCTTATTGTGGCTAGCTGGTCTAGTGGCTAACGCGACGGGCTGGAGTTTTGAGACTCTATGATCGCGGGTTCAATCCCGGCCGGGGGTATGGTTTATTTGCAATCGTGTCATTACGATTTCTTAAGTCATGTTGACGGCAGTGAAGGGACTTGAGCTAGAGTTCGTCACGGCCACGCTAGCTGGAGATTCGTCTGTAAAAACTTGCATTTGTGGTCACAGAGGTGCCTGTGCTAACTTTCCTATGGTGTAGAAATATACCTAGTTGGATGAATCTTATTGTGACTAGCCCTCTGGAGTTTTGAGACTCAATTCTATGATTCACTATGATTCACCTCATCCTTCATAGACCCATCCGCTGACACGTCCACTCCCAAATATCTGAATACATTCACCTCCTCCATACTCTCTCCCTCCAATCTGATATCCAATCTTTCATCACCTAATATTTTTGTTATCCTCATAACCTTACTCTTTCCTGTATTCACTTTTAATTTTCTTCTTTTGCACACCCTACCAAATTCATCCACCAATCTCTGCAACTTCTCTTCAGAATCTCCCAAGAGCACAGTGTCATCAGCAAAGAGCAACTGTGACAACTCCCACTTTATGTGTGATTCTTTATCTTTTAACTCCACGCCTCTTGTCAAGACCCTCGCATTTACTTCTCTTACAACCCCATCTATAAATATATTAAACAACCACGGTGACATCACACATCCTTGTCTAAGGCCTACTTTTACTGGGAAATAATTTCCCTCTTTCCTATGTACTCTAACTTGAGCCTCACTATCCTCGTAAAAACTCTTCACTGCTTTCAGTAACCTACCTCCTACACCATACACCTGCAACATCTGCCACATTGCCCCCCTATCCACCCTGTCATACGCCTTTTCCAAATCCATAAATGCCACAAAGACCTCTTTAGCCTTATCTAAATACTGTTCACTTATATGTTTCACTGTAAACACCTGGTCCACACACCCCCTACCTTTCCTAAAGCCTCCTTGTTCATCTGCTATCCTATTCTCCGTCTTACTTTTAATTCGTTCAATAATAACTCTACCATACACTTTACCAGGTATACTCAACAGACTTATCCCCCTATAATTTTTGCACTCTCTTTTGTCCCCTTTGCCTTTATACAAAGGAACTATGCATGCTCTCTGCCAATCCCTAGGTACCTTACCCTCGTCCATACATTTATCAAATAATTGCACCAACCACTCCAAAACTATATCCCCACCTGCTTTTAGCATTTCTATCTTTATCCCATCAATCCCGGCTGCCTTTCCCCCTTTCATTTTGCCTACTGCCTCACGAACTTCCCCCACACTCACAACTGGCTCTTCCTCTCTCCTACAAGATGTTATTCCTCCTTGCCCTATACACGAAATCACAGCTTCCCTATCTTCATCAACATTTAACAATTCCTCAAAATATTCCCTCCATCTTCCCAATACCTCTAACTCTCCATTTAATAACTCTCCTCTCCTATTTTTAACTGACAAATCCATTTGTTCTCTAGGCTTTCTTAACATGTTAATCTCACTCCAAAACTTTTTCTTATTTTCAACAAAATTTGTTGATAACATCTCACCCACTCTCTCATTTGCTCTCTTTTTACATTGCTTCACCATTCTCTTAACCTCTCTCTTTTTCTCCATATACTCTTCCCTCCTTGCATCACTTCTACTTTGTAAAAACTTCTCATATGCTAACTTTTTCTCCCTTACTACTCTCTTTACATCATCATTCCACCAATCGCTCCTCTTCCCTCCCGCACCCACTTTCCTGTAACCACAAACTTCTGCTGAACACTCTAACACTACATTTTTAAACCTACCCCATACCTCTTCGACCCCATTGCCTATGCTCTCATTAACCCATCTATCCTCCAATAGCTGTTTATATCTTTCCCTAACTGCCTCCTCTTTTAGTTTATAAACCTTCACCTCTCTCTTCCCTGATGCTTCTATTCTCCTTGTATCCCATCTACCTTTTACTCTCAGTGTAGCTACAACTAGAAAGTGATCTGATATATCTGTGGCCCCTCTATAAACATGTACATCCTGAAGTCTACTCAACAGTCTTTTATCTACCAATACATAATCCAACAAACTACTGTCATTTCGCCCTACATCATATCTTGTTTACTTATTTATCCTCTTTTTCTTAAAATATGTATTACCTATAACTAAACCCCTTTCTATACAAAGTTCAATCAAAGGGCTCCCATTATCATTTACACCTGGCACCCCAAACTTACCTACCACACCCTCTCTAAAAGTTTCTCCTACTTTAGCATTCAGGTCCCCTACCACAATTACTCTCTCACTTGGTTCAAAGGCTCCTATACATTCACTTAACATCTCCCAAAATCTCTCTCTCTCCTCTGCATTCCTCTCTTCTCCAGGTGCATTCACGCTTATTATGACCCACTTCTCGCATCCAACCTTTACTTTAATCCACATAATTCTTGCATTTACACATTCATATTCTCTTTTCTCCTTCCATAACTGATCATTCAACATTACTGCTACACCTTCCTTTGCTCTAACTCTCTCAGATACTCCAGATTTAATCCCATTTATTTCCCCCCACCGAAACTCCCCTACCCACTTCAGCTTTGTTTCGCTTAGGGCCAGGACATCCAACTTCTTTTCATTCATAACATCAGCAATCATCTGTTTCTTGTCATCTGCACTACATCCACGCACATTCAAGCATCCCAGTTTTATAAAGTTTTTCTTCTTCTCTTTTTTAGTAAATGTCTACAGGGGAAGGGGTTACTAGCCCATTGCTCCCGGCATTTTAGTCGCCTCATACGACACGCATGGCTTACGGAGGAAAGATTCTTTTCCACTTCCCCATGGACAATAGAAGAAATAAAGAAGAACAAGAGCTATGTAGAAAAAGGAGAAAAACCTAGATGTATGTATATATATATATACATGTGCATGTCTGTGAAGTGTGACCAAAGTGTAAGTTGGAGTAGCAAGATATCCCTGTTATCTAGCGTGTTTATGAGACAGAAAAAGACACCAGCAATCCTACCATCATGCAAAACAGTTACAGGTTTCTGTTTCACAGTCATCTGGCAGGACGGTAGTACTTCCCTGGGTGGTTGCTGTCTACCAACCTACTACCTGATACATGTTGCACTCATGTTGATACATGTTACACACATGTTGATACATGTTACACACATGTTGATACATCAGAACAATATATTTTTTCCACCTAGAGTAATAAAAAGAAACATTATTCTCATATATAAAATACATCTGACTGTAAAACTGCGCACTGGGGAGAGGGAGCTGCTTGCTAGTTTAGGTAATGTTTTTCAGGAAAGAGGATAAATGTTTACTGAGGCGGGTCATATGATGAGCCACAGTGTGGCCACGCTGGCGAGAGGTTTATCTGTAAAAACTTGCATTTGTGGTCACAGTGGGGCCTGTGCTAACCTTCCTATGATATATAAATATACCTGGTTGGATGAATGTTATTGTGGCTAGCTGGAGTTTTACGTTTCACTTGCCATGGGCTTTAACCCCATCCGTATCCTGGTTAAAATATCTCAAATGTGAAACTAACTTATTGTACAGTTCAAACTATAATAAATCGCCGAAATTCGCCAAGGAGAAAACTTAGTCTTAAGTAAAAATATGAAAAAAAAAAAAACTAATTCTGATTTCAATGGATCTGTCTGTCGAAGAATTATGTACACGTATCTTATAACTACAGTTAATTTCAATATATATATATATATATATATATATATATATATATATATATATATATATATATATATATATATATATATATATATAGATATATAATCATTATTTATACATAAAAGTTTATTTCAAGTCAATTTCACATATTTCTTGTATTAAACCGAAGCTTTTTAATAAATATATTAAGAAAATAAAGCAAGAAATCTAAAAAAAAAAATATTTTAAATCAGACTTTAAAAATTTTGGTTGTATTAGTGGTGAATACCTCTCTTATATATAATATTTAAAAATTTGTAATTTACCGCTTTTTTAATTAAAATAACATTGTTTTAGAGTTAAAATCAGATCGCCTGAGCTTGCTATCACCTACAGCTCACAAGACTGCCGTCCCCACGAGCCCCTTTGCGGCGGGGCAGATGGCAGACCAGAGGCCTAGCTTCTCCCTACGAGCTCCGTGAGGGCGGGGACTGTGGCTAGGCCTGGGGACACTTGGTCCCAAAGATGAGGGGGTACTTGTACCTCCTCTCATGGGAGACTTAGGTCTCGAGACACTCCCCAGTTAGGGAGCCAAGGCCGGGTCACCACTCTTGGAAAAGACCCGGGCCGGGAGAGTACCGGCGAATAATAAAAAAAAAGGTAAAATCAGATAAAATGACATAATATACGCACATCAATCGAACTGCTTCGTTGATTTACACGTTCCTTGCAAACAGGAACCATAGAGTCTTGGACGACTTTATATCCAACATACAGGAGAGCTAACAGAGCATGCACACACACACACACACACACACACACACACACACACACACACACACAGGTGGGGTTGCTCTGCTCGTAAAAAACAGATGGAAATTCGAGAAAATGGAAGGAATAGATGAGACAGGAGAAAGAGACTACATAGCAGGTACACTTCAGTCTGGGGAACACAAAGTGGTCATTGCAGTGATGTATAATCCACCACAGAACTGCAGGAGGCCAAGAGAGGAATATGAAGAGAGCAACAGAGCAATGGTGGACACACTTGCTGAGGTGGCAAGAAGAGCTCACTCCAGCAGAGCAAAGTTGCTGGTTATGGGGGATTTCAACCACAGGGAGATTGACTGGGAAAACCTGGAGCCACATGGGGGTCCCGAAACATGGAGAGCCAGGATGTTGGACGTGGTGCTGGAAAACCTCATGCACCAACATGTTAAGGACACTACCAGAGTGAGAGGGGAGGATGAACCAGCAAGATTGGACCTTGTGTTCACCCTGGGCAGCTCAGACATTGAGGACATCAAGTATGAGAGTCCCCTAGGAGCTAGCGACCACGTGGTTCTGTGCTTTGAATACATAGTAGAGCTGCAAGTGGAGAGAATAACAGGAGTAGAATGGGAAAAGCCTGACTATAAAAGAGGGGACTACATAGGGTTGAAGAACTTCATGCGGGAGGTCCAGTGGGACAGAGAACTGGCAGGAAAGCCAGTAAATGAAATGATGGAATATGTAGCAACAAAATGCAAGGAGGCAGTGGAAAGGTTCATTCCCAAGGGCAACAGTAACAACGGGAAGACCAGAACAAGCCCCTGGTTTACCCGACGGTGTAAGGAGGCAAAAACAAAGTGCAATAGAGAATGGAAAAAGTACAGAAGGCAGAGAACACACGAAAATAGGGAGATCAGTCGCAGAGCCAGGAATGAGTACGCACAGGTAAGGAGGGAGGCCCAGCGACAGTATGAAAATGACATAGCATCGAGAATCAAGACTGACCCGAAACTGTTGTATAGCCACATCAGGAGGAAGACAACAGTCAAAGACCAGGTGATCAGATTAAGGACAGAAGGTGGAGAACTCACAAGAAATGATCAGGAGGTATGTGAGGAGCTGAACAGGAGATTTAAGGAAGTTTTTACAGTAGAGACAGGAAGGGCTGTGGGAAGACAGCACAGAAGGGAACATCAAGAGGGAATATACCAACAAGTGTTGGATGACATACGAACAACTGAGGAGGAGATGAAGAAGCTCTTAAGTGACCTTGACACCTCAAAGGCGATGGGACCGGACAACATCTCCCCATGGGTCCTTAGAGAAGGAGCAGAGATGCTGTGTGTGCCTCTAACCACAATCTTCAACACATCCCTTGAAACTGGGCAACTACCTGAGAAATGGAAGACAGCTAATGTAGTCCCCATATTTAAGAAAGGAAACAGAAACGAGGCACTAAACTACAGACCTGTGTCTCTGACATGTATTGTGTGCAAAGTCATGGAGAAGATTATCAGGAGGAGAGTGGTCGAACACCTGGAAAGGAACAAGATTATAAATGAAAACCAGCATGGGTTCATGGAAGGCAAATCTTGTATCACAAACCTCCTGGAGTTTTATGACAAGGTAACAGAAGTAAGACACGAGAGAGAGGGTTGGGTAGATTGCGTTTTCCTAGACTGCAGGAAGGCCTTTGACACAGTTCCCCACAAGAGATTAGTGCAGAAGCTGGAGGATCAGGCACACATAAAAGGAAGGGCACTGCAATGGATAAGGGAATACCTGACAGGGAGGCAGCAACGAGTCATGGTACGTGAAGAGGTATCACAGTGGGCGCCTGTTACGAGCGGGGTCCCACAGGGGTCAGTTCTAGGACCAGTGCTATTTTTGATATATGTGAACGACATGATGGAAGGAATAGACTCTGAAGTGTCCCTGTTCGCAGATGACGTGAAGTTGATGAGAAGAATTAAATCGGACGAGGATGAGGCAGGACTGCAAAGAGACCTGGAGAGGCTGGACATGTGGTCCAGTAACTGGCTTCTCGAATTCAATCCAGCCAAATGCAAAGTCATGAAGATTGGGGAGGGGCAAAGAAGACCGCAGACAGAATATAGGCTAGGTGGACAAAGACTACAGACCTCACTCAGGGAGAAAGACCTTGGGGTGACCATAACACCGAGTACATCACCGGAGGCACACATCAACCAAATAACCGCTGCAGCATACGGGCGCCTGGCAAACCTGAGAATAGCGTTCCGATACCTCAATAAGGAATCGTTCAAGACACTGTACACTGTGTATGTTAGGCCCATACTGGAGTATGCAGCACCAGTCTGGAACCCACACCTGGTCAAGCACGTCAAGAAGTTAGAGAAAGTACAAAGGTTTGCAACAAGGCTAGTCCCAGAGCTCAAGGGAATGTCGTACGAGGAAAGGTTAAGGGAAATCGGACTGACGACACTGGAGGACAGAAGGGTCAGGGGAGACATGATAACGACATACAAGATACTGCGGGGAATAGACAAGGTGGACAGAGATAGGATGTTCCAGAGAGGGGACACAGGGACAAGGGGTCACAACTGGAAGCTGAAGACTCAGACGAGTCACAGGGACGTTAGGAAGTATTTCTTCAGTCATAGAGTTGTCAGCAAGTGGAATAGCCTAGCAAGTGAAGTAGTGGAGGCAGGAACCATACATAGTTTTAAGAAGAGGTATGACAAAGCTCAGGAAGCAGAGAGAGAGAGGATCCAGTAGCGATCAGTGAAGAGGCGGGGCCAGGAGCTGAGTCTCGACCCCTGCAACCACAAATAGGTGAGTACAAATAGGTGAGTACACACACACACAAAAAAAAAAAAAAAATGGGTGGCCTTAGAGGACGGAAACCCAGAGATCTGGTGGACGAACCAGGGAGGAAAGACTGGGAGCTAGAGCTCCAAAAAAGGGAGGAAGAGTGGGGAAGGAAGATAGTAGAGCTTGGTAAGAAAATGGAGGAGCGGATAGCTGAAGAGTGCAGGAAGTGGGAAGTACAGGTCTTAGCAGCAGAAGCTAGGATACAGTGCTTAGAAGAGAAACTGCAAAGTCTGAAACAGATTAGAGAGACAAATGACAATTCAGGTGTGACATCAGGAAATTCAAAGTCAGGCGCAGACAAGGGGATGGTAAGCAACAACGGAGACATGCCGAACATGAAGGCCCTATCAGACCCACGTGGGGCCAGGGAAAAGATGACGAGCACACTAAGATCAAACGACAGGTCCGAAGACAATGAAGGTATGCTATATGCAGAGATTCTAACAGCCAACTGCAGTAGCAAGGGACAGCTGGTCAGGAAAGACAGTCCACTGAGAATAGAAGTTTCAGATATGACAGGGACTGAAGGCAAGAACATGTCAATGGAAGGAAATAAAATGCCTCAGAGGACGCAGATGGAGACTCAGTGGGAGGAGGAAAGGGCGAGGTCAGTTTTTGTGTACAGGCTCCAAGAAGCCAAGGGGGCCAACTTTGAAGAAATAAAACAGGAGGAGAAAAAAATTATTGAAGGCATCATGAAAACAATAGGGGAGGGCAATATGACCCAGGTGACAAATTTTCAGAGAATTGGGTGGTTTGCGAGTGGAAGGATACGGCCTGTCAGAGTAACTTTCAAGGAAGAATCAGTTCGAACCAGGATTCTGCAAGAGAAAGCAAGACTGAGGGACAAAGAGGGGTACCAGAGAGTATACCTCGACCGCGACAGAACACAAGAAGAAAGGACTACACTGAAAGAGAGGGTACAGAGACGCAAGGAGGAACGAGAAGCAATGAAAATGAGCAGGACCCAGACACAGGAGGAAGGGCAAACACACCCCACAGAATCTCCCACCAAAAGACTCCACCCGCGACATTCCCAACGCAACTGAGCAACCTATACTACAACCCACTCACTGTTCCCTCTGCCACCAATCCCCATATCACAAACCTCACCCCAACAGCTGTCCCTTATGGGCATTCTGACCCCACCCCCATCAACACAAACCCCACCTACACCACAGCCCCATATAGGCCCCCACCAAGGCTCTCGCTCCCCCAACCCCAATATTCTTGCATGACCACAATGATAGAAAAGAAACTAAAGGTTTGGTACACAAATGCGGATGGAATAATGAATAAACATGAGGAGTGGAATGAAAGAATCAGTGAAAAATCCCCAGACATCATAGCAGTCACAGAAACAAAACTCGCTGAGACAATAACAGACACAATCTTCCCAACAGGATATCAGATCCTGAGGAAAGATAGAAGGAGTAGAGGGGGAGGAGGGGTTGCACTGCTCATAAAACACCGATGGGGATTTGAGGAAATGGAAGGCATGGACATGATTGGAGAAAGAGACTACATTGTAGGTACAATTCAGTCCGGAGAACATAAAGTAGTCATTGGAGTGATGTATAACCCACCACAGAACTGCAGGAGGCCAAGAGAGGAGTACGAAGAAAACAACAGGGTGATGGTGGACACACTGGCTGAGGTGGCAAGAAGAGCTCACTCGAGCAGAGCAAAGTTACTGGTAATGGGCGATTTCAACCACAGGGAGATCGACTGGGAAAACCTGGAGCCACATGGGGGTCCCGAAACATGGAGAGCCAAGATGATGGATGTGGTACTTGAAAACCTCATGCATCAACATGTCAGGGACACAACCAGAGAGAGAGGGGAGGATGAGCCAGAAAGACTGGATCTTGTGTTCACCCTGAGCAGTTCAGACATTGAGGACATCACTTATGAGAGGCCCCTTGGAGCTAGCGATCATGTGGTTCTGAGTTTTGACTATATAGTAGAGTTACAAGTGGAGAAGGTAACAGGAACTGAAGGGGACAGGCCAAACTATAAAAGGGGGGACTACACAGGTATGAGAAACTTCCTGCAGGAGGTTCAGTGGGACAGAGAAATGGTAGGAAAATCAGTAAACGAGATGATGGAATATGTGGCAACAAAGTGCAAGGAGGCAGAGGAAAGTTTTGTTCCCAAGGGAAACGGAAATAATAGGAAGACCAAAACGAGTCCTTGGTTTACCCGAAGGTGTAGGGAGGCAAAAACTAAGTGCAACAGAGAATGGAAAAGGTACAGGAGGCATAGGACCCAGGAAAACAAGGAGATTAGTAGAAGAGCCAGAAACGAGTATGCACAGATAAGGAGGGAGGCCCAGCGACAGTATGAAAACGACATAGCATCGAAAGTCAAATCTGACCCGAAACTGCTGTATAGCCACATTAGGAGGAAGACAACAGTCAAGGACCAGGTGATAAGGCTGAGGAAAGAAGGTGGAGAACTCACAAGAAACGATCAAGAGGTATGTGAGGAGCTCAACACGAGATTTAAGGAAGTATTTACAGTAGAGACAGGAAGGACTCTGGGGGGACAGACCAGATGGGGACACCAGCAAGGAATACACCAACAAGTGTTGGACGACATACATACAGATGAGGAGAAGGTGAAGAAACTGCTAAGGGACATCGATACCTCAAAGGCAATGGGACCAGACAACATCTCCCCGTGGGTCCTTAGAGAGGGAGCAGATATGTTGTGCGTGCCACTTACCACAATCTTCAACACATCCCTGGAAACTGGGCAACTACCTGAGGTATGGAAGACGGCAAATGTAGTTCCCATTTTTAAAAAAGGAGACAGAAAAGAGGCACTAAACTATAGACCTGTGTCATTGACGTGTATAGTATGCAAAATTATGGAGAAGATTATCAGGAGGAGAGTGGTGGAGCACCTGGAACGGAACAGGAGTATAAATGCCAACCAGCACGGATTCACGGAAGGCAAATCCTGTGTCACAAACCTTCTGGAGTTTTATGATAAAATAACAGAAGTAAGACAAGAGAGAGAGGGGTGGGTTGATTGCATCTTCTTGGACTGCAAGAAGGCCTTTGACACAGTTCCTCACAAGAGATTAGTGCAGAAGCTAGAGCATCAGGCGCATATAACAGGAAGGGCACTGCAATGGATCAGAGAATACCTGACAGGGAGGCAACAACGAGTCATGGTACGTAATGATGTATCACAGTGGGCACCTGTGACGAGCGGGGTCCCACAGGGGTCGGTCCTAGGACCAGTGCTATTTTTGGTATATGTGAACGACATGACGGAAGGGTTAGACTCAGAAGTGTCCCTGTTTGCAGATGATGTGAAGTTAATGAGGAGAATTAAATCTGATGAGGACCAGGCAGGACTTCAAAGAGACCTGGACAGACTGGACACCTGGTCCAGCAAATGGCTTCTCGAATTTAATCCTGCCAAATGCAAAGTCATGAAGATGGGGGAGGGGCACAGAAGACCACAGACAGAGTATAGGCTAGGTGGCCAAAGACTGCAAACCTCACTCACTTGGGGTGAGTATAACACCGAGCATGTCCCCAGAAGCACACATGAATCAGATAACTGCTGCAGCATATGGGCGCCTGGCAAACCTGAGAACAGCATTCCGATACCTTAGTAAGGAATCATTCAAGACACTGTACACCGTGTATGTCAGGCCCATACTGGAGTATGCAGCACCTGTTTGGAACCCGCACTTGATAAAGCACGTCAAGAAACTAGAGAAAGTACAAAGGTTTGCGACAAGGTTAGTTCCAGAGCTAAGGGGAATGTCCTATGAGGAAAGATTAAGGGAAATCGGCCTGACCACACTGGAGGACAGGAGGGTCAGGGGAGACATGATAACGACATATAAAATACTGCGTGGAATAGACAAGGTGGACAAAGACAGGATGTTCCAGGGAGGGGACACAGAAACAAGAGGCCACAATTGGAAGTTGAAGACACAAATGAGTCAGAGAGATAGTAGGAAGTATTTCTTCAGTCATAGAGTTGTAAGGCAGTGGAATAGCCTAGAAAATGACGTAGTGGAGGCAGGAACCATACACAGTTTTAAGACGAGGTTTGATAAAGCTCATGGAGCGGGGAGAGAGAGGGCCTAGTAGCAACCGGTGTAGAGGCGGGGCCAGGAGCTAGGACTCGACCCCTGCAACCACAAATAGGTGAGTACAAATAGGTGAGTACACACACACACACACACACACACAGGTTAAAGGAAATCGTGGAGGACAGAAGACATAGGGGGAATGTGATAACGACATATAAAATACTGAGAGAATTCGACAAGGTGGACAGAGACAGGATGTTCCAGAGATGGGACACAGCAACAAGGGGTCACAGTTGGAAGTTGAAGACTCAGATGAATCACAGGGATGTTAGGAAGTATTGCTTCAGTCACAGAGTTGTCAAAAAGTTTAATAGTCTTGGAAGTGATGTAGTTTATCTGGAGAGTTTATCTGGAGAGAGTTCCGGGGGTCAACGCCCCCGCGGCCCGGTCTGTGACCAGGCCTCCTTAGGTCAGTGTCCCAGGATGCGACCCACACCAGTCGACTAACACCCAGGTACCCATTTTACTGATGGGGAACATAGACAACAGATGGAAAGAAACACGTCCAATGTTTCTACTCTGGCTGGGAATCGAACCCAGGCCCTCACCGTGTGAAGCAAGAGCGTTAACCACCAGGCCACCAGAGCCAGGATCCTTACAAAGCTTTAAGAAGAGGTATGATAAAGTTCATGGAGCAGGAGTGACCTAGTAGCGACTAGTGAAGAGGCGAGACGAGGAGCTATAACTCGAACCTTGCAATCACAATTAGGTGAACACTCACACACACACACACACACACACACACACACACACACACACACACACACACACACACACACACACACACACACACACACACACACACACACACACAATTTTCAGGAAAGGAGACAAACAGGTAGAGTGAATTAAAAATTGCAGACCATGTCACTAACATGCACAGTATATAATACAATGGAGAAGATTTTCAGGATAAAAGTGGTAGAACCTCTAGGACGGAGTTGATTCATACATGATAATCTCCACGGCTTTAGGGATGTAATGTCCTGCGTCACAAATCTACTAGAGTTGTACGACAATGTAACAGAAGTAAGACAGGAAAGAGAAAGATGGGTAGATAGTATTTTTCAAGACTGTAGGAAGGCTTTTGACACAGTACCGCGCAAGAGACTGGTACAAAAGCTCAAGAAGCAGTCGACAATAAAAAGGGAAGTACTACAGTGGATTAATGCATACCTGACAGGAAGGAAACTGTGAGTGATGGTCCGTGAAGAGGTATCGGAATGGGTGCATGTGACGAGTGGAGTTCCACAGGGCCGGTACTGTTTCTTTAGAGTTAGAGGTGTCCTTGTTCGCAGATGATGTGAAACTAATGAGGAGAATACAAGCAGACGTAGACCACGACAGGCTACAAATTGATCTGGTCCGACAAATGGCTCCTGGATTATAACCCCAGCAAGTGTAAAGTTATAAAGCTGGGGGAAGGGCAAGGTAAACCGCAGACAGAGTACGGGCTCGGAGGGTAAAGACTGAAAATCTCACTCAAGGAGGACCTTCGGGTGAGTATTGTACCTAGCATATCACCAGAGGCGCACATCAACCAATTAACAACTGCAGCTAAACCTTGTCTGGCAAATCTAAGTAAGGAGTCAATCACGACACTATACACGGTGTACGTCAACCCCATATACTGGAGTACGCAACACCATTATGGAAACTACACCTGATCAAACGAAAGTGCAGAGGTTTGCAACAAGATTAGTCCTGGAGCTATATGATGTGTCATATAAGGAGAGCTTAAGGAACTAAACCTGATGGCAATGGAGGACAGAAGGACTAGGGATAATATGATGATAACGTACAAAATACCGAGAGGAATTGATAGGTGAATAGGGACACGAAGGCACTACCGGAAGTTGAAAAGATGAGTTGTAAGGATGTTTGGAAGTACAGTATTTCTTCTACCTCAGACTAGTGGAACGATCTGGAGTGAAATGGTAGAGGCAAAATCCATACATACCTTTAAGAAGAGGTACGACAAGCCTCTTGAAGCCGCGAAAGAGTGTGAACTTAGTAGCAGCCAGCGAAGAGATGGGGGGCAGGAGCTGAGAACGACCCCTGCAGCAATATATAAGTGAGTACATACAGGTGAGTACACACACACACACACATAAACACACACACACACACACACACACACACACACACACACACACACACACACACACACACACACACACACACACACACACACAACAGCATAGAGTGAGACCTGGACTGGAACAATTAACAGAGACCAGAGCAGCGTCCACCTAACACAGTTATCTCTGTAGTCTTAGCGGATTAAGAGGACGAAAATGACCAGCTGATCTTGATGTGTCTACAACTGCTATCACAGCTGTCACATCTACCATCACCACCACTACAGCTGTCACATCTACCATCACCACCACTACAGCTGTCACATCTACCATCACCACCACTACAGCTGTCACATCTACTGTCACCACCACTACAGCTGTCACATCTACCATCACCACTCCTACAGCTGTCACATCTACCATCACCACCACTACAGCTGTCACATCTACCATCACCACCACTACAGCTGTCACATCTACCATCACCACCACTACAGCTGTCACATCTACCATCACCACCACTACAGCTGTCACATCTACCATCACCACTCCTACAGCTGTCACATCTACCATCACCACCATTACAGCTGTCACTTCTACCATCGCCACCACTACTGCTGTCTTGTCTACCATCACTGCCACCACAGCTGTCACGTCACTGCTATATCACTGACCATCACCACCATCATTACCAACACTGCTGCTGCCCCACCTTCCACCACCACCACTGCTATCCCATCCACCACCATCACTGCCAACATTAACCACAATCAGTGATGAAACTACCATCACAGCTAGTACAACAATTATCAGAGTAATAATATTCTCTTCTACCACAATCCGTAAAGACCACTAGCACCAACACCTCTACTGCAACTAACAAAAGTTGCTAACACTACCACAACCACAACTCTTTCCACCAACACAATAAACAACCACTGACAACACTACCATAAACAACCACTAACACTACCATTACAACCTCTAAACCGGAGTCTAAGAAGCAAAAATCATAAAAAGGTTTCTAGTAAGCAGGAGAGAGAGAGAGAGAGAGAGAGAGAGGGGAGGGTGTGTGTGCGTGTGTGTGTGTGTACTCACCTATTTGTACTCACCTATTTGTGGTTGCAGGGGTCGAGTCTTAGCTCCTGGCCCCGCCTCTTCACCGGTTGCTACTGGGTCCTCTCTCTCCCTGCTCCATGAGCTTTATCAAACCTCGTCTTAAAACTATGTATGGTTCCTGCCTCCACTACGTCACTTTCTAGGCTATTCCACTGCCTGACAACTCTATGACTGAAGAAATACTTCCTAACATCCCTTTGACTCATCTGAGTCTTCAACTTCCAATTGTGACCTCTTGTTTCTGTGTCCCATCTCTGGAACATCCTGTCTTTGTCCACCTCGTCTATTCCGCGCAGTATTTTATATGTCGTCTTTATGTCTTCCCTGACCCTCCAGTGTCGTCAGGCCGATTTCCCTTAACCTTTCTTCATAGGACATTCCCCTTAGCTCTGGAACTAACCTTGTCGCAAACCTTTGCACTTTCTCTAATTTCTTGACGTGCTTGATCAAGTGCGGGTTCCAAACAGGTGCTGCATACTCCAGTATGGGCCTGACGTGCACGGTATACAGTGTCTTGAACGATTCCTTAATAAGGTATCGGAACGCTGTTCTCAGGTTTGCCAGGCGCCGGTATGCTGCAGCAGTTATCTGATTGATGTGTGCTTCCGGAGACATGCTCAGTGTTATACTCACCCCAAGATCTTTCTCCTTGAGCGAGGTTTGCAGTCTTTGGCCACCAAGCCTATACTCAGTCTGCGGTCTTCTGTGCCCTTCCCCGATCTTCATGACTTTGCATTTGGCGGGGTTAAATTCGAGAATCCAGTTGCTTGACCAGAAGTCCAGTCTGTCCAGGTCTCTTTGAAGTCTTGCCTGATCCTCATCTGATTTAATTCTTCTCATTAACTTCACATCGTCTGGGAACAGGGACACTTCTGAGTCTAACCCTTCCATCATGTCGTTCACATAAACCAAAAATAGCACTGGTCCTAGGACCGACCCCTGTGGGACCCCTCTCGTCACAGGTGTCCACTGTGATACCTCATTACGTACCATGACTCGTTGCCTCCCTGTCAGGTATTCTCTGATCCATTGCAGTGCCCTTCCTGTTATATGCACCTGACCTCTAGCTTCTGCACTAATCTCTTGTGAGGAACTGTGTCAAAGGCCTTCTTGCAGTCCAAGAAGATGCAATCAACCCACCCCTCTCGCTCGTGTCTTACTTCTGTTACTTTATCATAAAACTCCAGAAGGTTTGTGACATAGGATTTGCCTTCCATGAATCCGTGCTGGTTGGTGTTTATACTCTTGTTCCGTTCCAGGTGCTCCACCACTCTCCCATGATAATCTTCTCCATAACTTTGCATACTATACACGTCAGTGATACATGTCTATAGTATAGTGCCTCTTTTATGTCTCCTTTTTTTAAAAACAGGAACTACATTTTCCATCTTCCATACCTCACTTAGTTGCCCAGTTTCCAGGAATGTGTTGAAGATTGTGGTAAGTGGCACACACAGCATATCCGCTCCCTCTCTAAGGACCCACGGGGAGATGTTGTCCAATCCCATTGCCTTTGAGGTATCGATGTCCCTTAGCAGCTTCTTCACCTCCTCCTCATTTGTATTTATGTCATCCAACACTTGTTGGTATATTCCTTGCTGGTGTCCCCATCTGGTCTGTCCCCCCAGAGGCCTTCCTGTCTCCACTGTAAATGCTTCCTGAAATCTCATGTTGAGCTCCTCACATACCTCTTGATTGTTTCTTGTGAGTTCTCCACCTTCTTTCCTCAGCCTTATTACCTGGTCTTTGACTGTTGTCTTCCTCCTAATGTGGCTATACAGCAGTTTCGGGTCAAACTTGACTTTCGATGCTATGTAGTTTTCGTACTGTCGCTGGTCCTTCCTCCTTATCTGAGCATACTCGTTTCTGGCTCTTCTACTAATCACCTTGTTTTCCTGGGTCCTTTGCCACCTGTACCTTTTCCATTCTCTGTTGCACTTAGTTTTTGCCTCCCTACACCTTCGGGTAAACCAAGGACTTGCTTTGGTCTTCCCATTATTTCTATTCCCTTTGGGAACAAACCTTTCTTCTGCCTCCTTGCACTTTGTTGCTACATATTCCATCATCTCTTTTACTGATTTTCCTACCAGTTCTCTGTCCCACTGAACCTCCTGCAGGAAGTTTCTCATACCTGTGTAGTCCCCTCCCCCCCTTTTATAGTTTGGCTTTTCCCATTCAATTCCTGTTACCTTCTCCACTTGTAACTCTACTATATAATCAAACTCGAAACCACGTGATCGCTAGCTCCAAGGGGCCTCTCGTAAGTGATGTCCTCAATGTCTGAACTGCTCAGGGCGAGCACAAGATCCAATCTTGCTGGCTCATCCTTCCCTCTCTCTCTGGTAGTGTCCCTGACATGTTGATGCATGAGGTTTACAAGTGCCACATCCATCATCTTGGCTCTCCATGTTTTGGGACACCCATGTGGCTCCAGGTTTTCCCAGTCGATCTCCCTGTGGTTGAAATCGCCCATTACCAGTAACTTTGCTCTGCTCGAGTAAGCTATTCTTGCCACCTCAGCCAGTGTGTCCACCATCGCTCTGTTGTTTTCTTCGTACTCCTCTCTTGGCATCCTGCAGTTCTGTGGTGGGTTATGCATCACTTATGCATCAATGACTATTTTATTTTCTCCAGACTGAATTGTACCTACTATGTAGTCCCTTTCTCCAATCATGTCCATGCCTTCCATTTCCTAAAATCCCCATCGGTTTTTTATGAGCAGTGCAACCCCTCCTCCCCCTCTACTCCTTCTATCTTTCCTCAGGATCTGATATCCCGGTGGGAAGATTGCATCTGTTATTGTCTCAGCGAGTTTCGTTTCTGTGACTGCTATGATGTCTGGGGATTTCTCGCTGATTCTTTCGTGCCACTCCTCATATTTATTCGTTATTCCGTCCGCGTTTGTGTACCAAACCTTCAGCTTCTTTTCTATCACTGTGGTCCTGGGAGAATATTGGGGTTGGGGGAGTGAGCTCCTTGGTGGGGGCCTGTGGTGTGGTGTGGGTGGGGTTCGTGATGAGGGGGGTGGGGTAGGAATGCTCACAGGGGGCAGCTATTGGGGTGAGGTTTGTGATGTGGGGGTTGGTGGCAGAGGAACAGTGTGTGGGTTCTGGTTTAGATTGCTCAGTTGTGTTGGGATTGTCGCGGTTGGAGTCCTTCTGCGGGAGTTTCTGCGGGGTGTGTTTGCCTTTCCTCCTGTGTGTGTGTGTACTCACCTATTTGTAGTCACCTATTTGTGGTTGCAGGGGTCGAGTCACAGCTCCTGGCCCCGCCTCTTCGCTGATTGCTACTAGGTCCTCTCTCTCCCTGCCCCATGAACTCTATCATACCTCGCCTTAAAACTATGTATGGTTCCCGCCTCCACTACATCACTTTCTAGGCTATTCCACGGCCTGACTACTCTCTGACTGAAGAAATACTTCCTAACATTCCTTTGATTCATCTGAGTTTTCAACTTCCAATTGTGACCTCTTGTGTCTGTGTCCCTTCTCTGGAACATCCCGTCTTTGTCCACCTTGTCTATTCCGCGCAGTATTTTATATGTCGTTATCATGTCTCCCCTGACCCTCCTGTCCTCCAGTGTCGTCAGGCCGATTTCCCTCAACCTTTCTTCGTAGGACAATCCCTGTAGCTCTGGGAACTAGTCTTGTTGCAAACCTTTGCACTTTCTCTAATTTCTTGACGTGCTTGACTAGGTGTGGATTCCAAACTGGTGCTGCATACTCCAGTATGGGCCTGACGTAAATGGTATACAGACTTTTCCTTACTGAGGTATCGGAACGCTATTCGTAGGTTTGTCAGGCGCCCGTATGCTGCAGCAGTTATCTGATTGATGTGCACTTCAGGAGATATGCTCGGTGTTATACTCACCCCCAGATCTTTTTCCTTGAGTGAGGTTTGCAGTCTTTAGCCTCTAGCCTATACTCTGTGGTCTTGTTTGTCCTTCCTGATCTTCATGGCTTTGCACTTGGCTGGGCTAAATTCGAGGAGCCAGGTCTCTTTGTAGTCCTGCCTGATCCTCTTCTGATTTAATTCTCCTCATTAACTTCACATCATCTGCCAACAGGGACACTTCTGAGTCTATCCCTTCCATCATGTCATTCACATATACCAAAAATAGCACTGGTCCTAGGACTGACTCCTGTGGAACCCCGCTCGTCAGAGGCTCCCACTGTGATACCTCATCCCGAAACATGATTCGTTGTTGCCTCCCTGTCAGGTATTCTCTGATCCATTGCAGTACCCTTCCTGTTATGCGTGTCTGATCCTCTATCTTTTGCACTAATCCCGTTTGTGGAACTCTGTCAAAAGCCCTCTTGCAGTCCAAGAAAATGCACTCTATCGGTCCTTCTCTCTCATGTCTTACTTCTGTTACCTTGTCATAAAACTCCAGTAGGTTTGTGACACAGAATTTGCCTTCCCTGAATCCGTACTGATTGTCGTTTATAATCTTGTTCCTTTCTAGGTGCTCCACCACTCTCCTCCTGATAATCTTCTCCATGACTTTGCATACTATACACAGTCTGATTACCTGGTCCTTGACTGTTGTTTTCCTCCTGATGTGGCTGTACAACAGCTTCGGGTCAGTCTTTACTTTTGATGCTATGTCATTTTCATATTGTCTCTGAGCCTCCCTTCTTATCTGTGCACATTCATTTCTGGCTCTTCGGCTGATTTCTTTATTTTCCTGAGTTCTCTGTCTTCTGTACCTTTTCCATTCTCTAGTACACCTAGTTTTTGCCTCCCTACACCTTTGGGTGAACCAAGGACTCGTTCTGTTCTTCCCATTATTTCTGTTTCCCTTGGGAACAAACCTCTCCTCTGCCTCCTTGCATTTTGTTGCCACGTAGTCCATCATTTCTTGTACTGGTTTTTCTGTCAGTTCCCTCTCCCACTGAATGTCTTGAAGGAAGTTCCTCATGCCTGAGTAGTTCCCCCTTTTGTAGTTTGGTTTTTCCCAGCCTATTCCTGCTACTCTCTCCACTTGGAGCTCAACTATGTAGTCGAAGCACAGAACCACATGATCACTAGCTCCCAGGGGCCTTTCATACATGATACCCTCGATGTCCGAACTACTCAAGGTGAATACAAGGTCCAGCCTTGTTGGTTCATCCTCTCCTCTCTCTCTCTGGTAGTGTCTGTAACATGTTGATGCATGAGGTTTTCCAGTACCACATCCATCATCTTGGCTCTCCATGTTTCGGGACCCCCATGGGGCTCCAGGTTTTCCCAGTCAATCTCCTTGTGATTGAAATCACCCATAACTAGTAACTTTGCTCCCCCCATGTGTGCTCTCCTGGCCACCTCGGCTAGTGTGTCGATCATTGCTCTGTTGCTCTCATCGTATTCTTCTCTTGGCCTCCTGCAGTTCTGTGGTGGGTTGTACATTACTGCAATTATCACCTTATGTCCCTCAGACTGGATTGTTCCTACTAAGTAGTCCCTTTCGCCCGTGCCATCCATTCCTTCCATTTTCTCAAACCCCCACTGGTTTTTAATGAGCAGTGCAACTCCTCCTCCCCCTCTCCTCCCTCTGTCTTTCCTGAGGATTTGATATCCGGATGTAAAGATTGAATCTGTTATTATTCTGGTGAGTTTTGTTTCTGTGAGTGCTATTATGTCTGGGGATGTCTCCTTGATTCTTTCGTGCCACTCCTCGTACTTGTTATTCCATCTGCATTTGTATACCACACCTTCAACTTTTCTAAGACTGTGGTCGAGGAGGTATATTGGGGTTGGGGAAGTGGGAGACCTGGTAAAGAACTATGGGTTGTTGCTGTGGGGGTGGAGTTTGTAATGTAGTGGGTGGGGGCATTGGATGTGGCATGGGTGTTTTGATTTAGTGTTTGGTTGCACTGGGGTTGACCTGGTTGGGAGGCTTCTATAGGAAGTTGTGAGGGAGGCTGTATTTGATCTTCTTCCTGGGTCTGGGATCTCCTGTCTGTCTTCTCCATCCCCTCTCTTTCCTCCTTTCGCCTTTGTACCATCTCTCTCAGTTTCTGCCTTTCTTCTTGTGTTCTGTCGCGGTCGAGATACACCTTCCTGTATGCCGGCATGTCCCTTAATCGTGCTTTCTCCTGCAGGATCCTGGTCCGAGTCGCTTCTGCCTTGAAGGTCACTTTCACTGGCCGGGTTCTTTTTTTTACAAACCCCCCTATTCTCCGAAAATTTTCCAGCTGGGTCATGTCGTCTTCTCCTATTGCTTTCATGATGCTTTCAATTGCTTTTTTTCCCCTTGTTTTCTTGCTTCATATGTTTCCCCTTCAACTTCCTGGAGCCCATACACAAAGACTGACCTCACCCTTTCATTCTCCCACTGCAGGAGAATGAAAGGGTGAGGTCAGTCTTTGTGTATGGGCTCCAGGAAGTTGAAGGGGAAACATATGAAGCAAGAAAACAAGGGAAAAAAAAAAATGCATGTTAGTTAGTTACCATTTTGTCCTAGGCACATGTCGATTAGACACTAGGCCTGTTGTGTGTGTGTAGGTGTGTAGGTGTGTAGGTGTGTAGGTGTGTATGTGTGTGTGTGTGTGTGTGTGTGTGTGTGTGTGTGTGTGTGTGTGTGTGTGTGTGTGTGTGTGTGTGTGTGTGTGTGTGTGTGTGTGTGTGTGTGTGTGTGTGTGTGGTGTATGTGTGGTTGTGTGTGTGTGTGGTGTGTGTGTAGTGTGCATGTGGTGTGTGTGTGGTGTGTGTGTGGTGTGTGTGGTGTGTGTGTGTGGTGTGTCGTGTGTGTGTGGTGTGTGTGTGGTGTGTGTGGTGTGAGTGTGGTGTGTATTGTGTGTGGTGTGTGTTTGAAGTGTGGTGTGTATTGTGTGTGGTGTGTGTTTGAAGTGTGGTGTGTGTGTGTGTGTGTGTGTGTGTGTGTGGTGTGTGTGTGTGGTGTGTGTGTGTGTGGTGTGTGTGTGTGGTGTGTGTGTGTGTGGTGTGTGTGTGTGTGGTGTGTGTGTGTGGTGTGTGTGTGTGTGGTGTGTGTGTGTGGTGTGTGTGTGTGGTGTGTGTGTGTGTGTGTGGTGTGTGTGTGGTGTGTGTGTGTGTGGTGTGTGTGGTGTGTGTGTGTGTGTGTGTGTGTGTGTGTGTGTGTGTGTGTGTGTGTGTGTGTGTGTGAGCTACAAGTCCACACTCAAGCTTGCTGCTGAGAACTATCTACTTGTACCTAGATAACGGATTATCGTAGATTATCTAGGTGTTCGAGTCAAGAACTGAAAAGTAGAAGGCCCTCTCCCCACCCTCTACTCCCTCCGGCCAATGCCGGTATGAAAGAGGGAGAGAAATAAACCATACTGGAAAAATGACTTGAAATTTACAGGAGAGATGAAACCAGATAGAAGACGTGGGTTACACCTACTACTGTTAAGTTAGTTCTGTTTCTATCATAATTTGTGTTACTAAAGTACCACTCACAGAACTATGTACCATTAGTTTTACTATGACTATCACAATCCTCAGAGTGCAACAGACAAGTGAAGCAGCAGCAGCAACACGTACAACAAAAGGCATTCTTAAGCTTCTCCAGCGCTCGGGCTTCGGCCCACAGCTGGGGTGGGGCTCCAAAAGAATCCTGTAATGCTTGCTGCCTTTGCACCTCCTGACATCGTCTGCTGCTATGCAGCTGCCTCACCCTTCGAGCCCAGTGTGGGTGGGGTTTGAGACAGCGCAAGATGTCTAGCTTCTCTCTCTGAGCCCCATGAGGGCGGGGATTGAGACTGGGCCTGGGAACAACTGGTCCCAGACGATAAGAAGGTACTTGTTCCTCCTCAAACGGCAAACATTGATCTGAGACACTCCCACGAAAGGAAGCCAAGGGCGAGCCACGTCTTGGAAAAGGTCCGGGCTGGGCGATTATACCGGTGAATCTATAATAACATCAACGCAATCCTCTACATCTATCACTACTGCTATTATTGAGTTGGTTGCCTCGTTGTCAGTTGATCGTCCTGATGCAGTCACTGAACGGATATTAAGACTGTTGACTTCAGAATACACCATCTGCTGAATGTGTATGTCGGTCAGAATGGGTTTAGTGAGTTGTTGAATGAGGTATCAAGTGTCCATGGCCAAATCTTGCTCCTGTCCTGTCTTACATACATCATGCAATACAGCACCTTTGAAGGAGCCGCGTCAGGAAGTGGAAATAGGGAGGTGCTGGGTAGAGATGGCTGTTGAGTAGTGGTGGATAGCTGTAAATTTACCTGCAAGCAGGTCTTTACAGCGGCAGCAAGGGCACGTTTGGTAGTCACTGATAACTCCACTGGATGACTTGATCTTTACACGATGAGCAATCATCGTGAAAGATTAAAGGTGATGACTGAAGGATAAAGATTCTCCTCCCAAAATGGTATGGTAGGGAGACTGGAAAGACGAGAGTCAGAGATTCTGCGACTACACAGGGCGAGTTCTACAGAGCGAATTGTTGGTTGAGAAGTGTCCTTTTTCACTGGCGGAAGTTAGTCCCGTGAGTGAAGAAAGAACAGCTTGGGAGTACTCCGAGATACACTGAACTATCTGCAATAGGTAGCAGGTGCCCCTGGCGACTAGGCGTCAAAATACAAATGCTAACAAGTCAGGGATTCACGAGGCTTTTAACATGATCACACTTTCCAAGTTAATTCAGATAGTTAATGTTATAATTTCTTTCTGTGCTTGAGTAAATATTTTTTTATTATCACACTGGCCGATTCCCACCAAGGCAGGGTGGCCCGAAAAAGAAAAACTTTCACCATCATTCACTCCATCACTGTCTTGCCAGAAGGGTGCTTTACACTACAGTTTTTAAACTGCAACATTAACACCCCTCCTTCAGAGTGCAGGCACTGTACTTCCCATCTCCAGGACTCAAGTCCGGCCTGCCGGTTTCCCTGAATCCCTTCATAAATGTTACTTTGCTCACACTCCAACAGCACGTCAAGTATTAAAAACCATTTGTCTCCATTCACTCCTATCAAACACGCTCACGCATGCCTGCTGGAAGTCCAAGCCCCTCGCACACAAAACCTCCTTTACCCCTTCCCTCCAACCCTTCCTAGGCCGACCCCTACCCCGCCTTCCTTCCACTACAGACTGATACACTCTTGAAGTCATTCTGTTTCGCTCCATTCTCTCTACATGTCCGAACCACCTCAACAACCCTTCCTCAGCCCTCTGGACAACAGTTTTGGTAATCCCGCACCTCCTCCTAACTTCCAAACTACGAATTCTCTGCATTATATTCACACCACACATTGCCCTCAGACATGACATCTCCACTGCCTCCAGCCTTCTCCTCGCTGCAACATTCATCACCCACGCTTCACACCCATATAAGAGCGTTTGTAAAACTATACTCTCATACATTCCCCTCTTTGCCTCCAAGGGCAAAGTTCTTTGTCTCCACAGACTCCTAAGTGCACCACTCACTCTTTTTCCCTCATCAATTCTATGATTCACCTCATCTTTCATAGACCCATCCGCTGACACATCCACTCCCAAATATCTGAATACATTCACCTCCTCCATACTCTCTCCCTCCAATCTGATATTCAATCTTTCATCACCTAATCTTTTTGTTATCCTCATAACCTTACTCTTTCCTGTATTCACCTTTAATTTTCTTCTTTTGCACACCCTACCAAATTCATCCACCAATCTCTGCAGCTTCTCTTCAGAATCTCCCAAGAGCACAGTGTCATCAGCAAAGAGCAGCTGTGACAACTCCCACTTTGTGTGTGATTCTTTATCTTTTAACTCCACGCCTCTTGCCAAGACCCTCGCATTTACTTCTCTTACAACCCCATCTATAAATATATTAAACAACCACGGTGACATCACACATCCTTGTCTAAGGCCTACTTTTACTGGGAAAAAATTTCCCTCTTTCCTACATACTCTAACTTGAGCCTCACTATCCTCGTAAAAACTCTTCACTGCTTTCAGTAACCTACCTCCTACACCATACACTTGCAACATCTGCCACATTGCCCCCCTATCCACCCTGTCATACGCCTTTTCCAAATCCATAAATGCCACAAAGACCTCTTTAGCCTTATCTAAATACTGTTCACTTATATGTTTCACTGTAAACACCTGGTCCACACACCCCCTACCTTTCCTAAAGCCTCCTTGTTCATCTGCTATCCTATTCTCCATCTTACTCTTAATTCTTTCAATTATAACTCTACCATACACTTTACCAGGTACACTCAACAGACTTATCCCCCTATAATTTTTGCACTCTCTTTTATCCCCTTTGCCTTTATACAAAGGAACTATGCATGCTCTCTGCCAATCCCTAGGTACCTTACCCTCTTCCATACATTTATTAAATAATTGCACCAACCACTCCAAAACTATATCCCCACCTGCTTTTAACATTTCTATCTTTATCCCATCAATCCCGGCTGCCTTACCCCCTTTCATTTTACCTACTGCCTCACGAACTTCCCCCACACTCACAACTGGCTCTTCCTCACTCCTATAAGATGTTATTCCTCCTTGCCCTATACACGAAATCACAGCTTCCCTATCTTCATCAACATTTAACAATTCCTCGAAATATTCCCTCCATCTTCCCAATACCTCTAACTCTCCATTTAATAACTCTCCTCTCCTATTTTTAACTGACAAATCCATTTGTTCTCTAGGCTTTCTTAACTTGTTAATCTCACTCCAAAACTTTTTCTTATTTTCAACAAAATTTGTTAATAACATCTCACCCACTCTCTCATTTGCTCTCTTTTTACATTGCTTCACCACTCTCTTAACCTCTCTCTTTTTCTCCATATACTCTTCCCTCCTTTCATCACTTCTACTTTGTAAAAACTTCTCATATGCTAACTTTTTCTCCCTTACTACTCTCTTTACATCATTCCACCAATCGCTCCTCTTCCCTCCTGCACCCACTTTCCTGTAACCACAAACTTCTGCTGAACACTCTAACACTACATTTTTAAACCTACCCCATACCTCTTCGACCCCATTGCCTATGCTCTCATTAGCCCATCTATCTTCCAATAGCTGTTTATATCTTTCCCTAACTGCCTCTTCTTTTAGTTTATAAACCTTCACCTCTCTCTTCCCTGATGCTTCTATTCTCCTTGTATCCCATCTACCTTTTACTCTCAGTGTAGCTACAACTAGAAAGTGATCTGATATATCTGTGGCCCCTCTATAAACATGTACATCCTGAAGTCTACTCAACAGTCTTTTATCTACCAATACATAATCCAACAAACTACTGTCATTTCGCCCTACATCATATCGTGTATACTTATTTATCCTCTTTTTCTTAAAATATGTATTACCTATAACTAAACCCCTTTCTATACAAAGTTCAATCAAAGGGCTCCCATTATCATTTACACCTGGCACCCCAAACTTACCCACCACACCCTCTCTAAAAGTTTCTCCTACTTTAGCATTCAGGTCCCCTACCACAATTACTCTCTCACTTGGTTCAAAGGCTCCTATACATTCACTTAACATCTCCCAAAATCTCTCTCTCTCCTCTGCATTCCTCTCTTCTCCAGGTGCATACACGCTTATTATGACCCACTTCTCGCATCCAACCTTTACTTTAATCCACATAATTCTTGAATTTACACATTCATATTCTCTTTTCTCCTTCCATAACTGATCATTTAACATTACTGCTACCCCTTCCTTTGCTCTAACTCTCTCAGATACTCCAGATTTAATCCCATTTATTTCCCCCCACTGAAACTCTCCTACCCCCTTCAGCTTTGTTTCGCTTAGAGCCAGGACATCCAACTTCTTTCCATTCATAACATCAGCAATCATCTGTTTCTTGTCATCCGCACTACATCCACGCACATTTAAGCATCCCAGTTTTATAAAGTTTTTCTTCTTCTCTTTTTTAGTAAATGTATACAGGAGAAGGGGTTACTAGCCCATTGCTCCCGGCATTTTAGTCGCCTCCTACGACACGCATGGCTTACGGAGGAAAGATTCTTTTCCACTTCCCCATGGACAATAGAAGAAATAAAAAAGAACAAGAGCTATTTAGAAAAAGGAGAAAAACCTAGATGTATGTATATATATATATGCATGTGCGTGTCTGTGAAGTGTGACCAAAGTGTAAGTAGGAGTAGCAAGATATCCCTGTTATCTAGCGTGTTTATGAGACAGAAAAAGAAACCAGCAATCCTACCATCATGCAAAACAGTTACAGGTTTTTGTTTCACAGTCATCTGGCAGGACGGTAGTACTTCCCTGGGTGGTTGCTGTCTACCAACCTACTACTGAGTAAATACCAGGTCTAATGTTGATGGTGTTGCCGCTTCATTTATATGCAGATGAATATATACAATCATTTATTTTTAGCCTTAGCCTTATAATCTGTCCGTTATATTTCATTTTAGATAGTCTCCAGTTACAAAAGCTTTTCCTTGTTTACGGTCACTTGTAATAACTAGTTTACAAAGCTTATTGTGTAATCGTTCCCTTATCCTATCAGCCACTTGTCTCTCACGAATATTATTAAATGGTGAGTTGTGTGAATGAAAACAAAGAGTTTTATTTTTGTACTTTTATCACCAAAATTTCAAAGAAAATTTGTTTTTGGATTTCATTTTCTATAACTTGAAATGCTTTACTACCAACATTGCCAATTATTTTCCTTTCTTGCTTCTCTGCCCCACCAAATACAACCTCATTTAATGTATGTTTTTTCTTATAGATTCCTCCATCTGTGTTTGTGTATAAAATCTTCAGAAATCTGTTTATTTTACTAATTCCCCTTTTCCAAATGTTTTAGTTTGGTTACAAAAGCCATCCTTCGTTTCTTTGAGAAACAATTTAATGGGTCGGTATGAGTCTCTTGCTCTAAAATCTCTTGTTTGTTCCCTCACCATTAAAAGGTCTTACCTAAATTATCCTTCCTTATACCTTTCTAAATTCTTTACGATCTTAGCTAGCTGTCTTTAACATTTTCTCCTTATGCTTAATCTATGTAAATGTTATTCACAGTAGTCTATGCTTATCTTTCCTGTATTTCTCATTATGTCCATTTTTCACAATATATTCTTGAAAGTTGAAGTCTGCTATGCAATTTCTCCTCTTCTATAAGCGTGTGATATTCTTCCTCTCTCCTATATGTGTGCTGTTCATCCTCTATCCTATATGTGTTCTTCCTCTCACATTGTTTCTGTTCTTGATTTCGTCTCTTTGTAAGCACAGGTAAAAACAATAACATTTTACCTCCTCTGTTTACAGTTTCCTTAATGACTTCGAATTACTTACTAAGACTTTTTAAATTTATAGATTAGTTCTAACTCCATCTTTTTTTTGTAGCGGTTTTTGCAATACTGTTGCTGTCACAATTGCCTGTATATTCTTCTCTATGATATTATTAACATTTTTAGAGATATTCTGAGGGAGCTGCAGTTTCCGTTCTAGTTCTGTCTTTTGTTTAAGTTACTCCTACATAACTATCATCAATTCTGGTTTATAGTTTTCCAACTTTAAATCTCCTTTTCTAAATTATCTTCGTTTTTATGATTTTCGTGATCTTTCTTCTCTCTGTTTTCTCTTTTTACATCAGATAACGATTTTAGTGTTTTCTTTATTTGTAATATTGAAACCTTAAAAAAGTTTAATTTCACGTTTAAAAGATCAATATCCCTATTTAAATTTTCTATTAGTCCTTCCTGCCGTATCTGGAATTGTTATATTTTAGTCATTATGGCCATCCGTCCACTAGGTTTCGTATCAGCTGTTGTATAAACATACTGTAACTAGGTGTTTGGTCTAGTCCTGTATGCCATAAGATCAACAATGCGTCACTGTACTGACATTATATTTCACTATTTTATCCTCATGTATAAATACTATGTTCTTACCCCAACAATTTTCCTTACTAATTCTACCATTCGTGTCTTGGGGGATAACAGTCACATATATCGTTCCACTATCTTTACTACAGATAAGAAATCCTTTTTTTTTTTTTGGATGTGGAGGCTGAAATCCATTCTTCGCTGCGTCAAAGTGTACTCACCAATATGTGGTTGCTGTGCTTGAAGCCGGTCAGAAATGGCGTTCTCCAGTAACTGATCTTATTCCAACGATTAACTATTTCAGTATGATTTCAAATTTATAGCTATTGGTAATAATATTTTGAACGTAATCAAAATTAACAATTAAAATAGGTATTTATACAATAAAATCTCCAAAATAGGACTTATGGCACCCAATAGCAAAGTGTTCCTAGTGTTTAGGAAACCATATTAGAGAAAAATTGAAATCGATCACATGAGTCATTCTTCAGTTATTGCTTCGTTTCAAGTGATTCTTTTTATTCTCTTACAATTTGATTTCATTAACAAATTTGTCTGCACTCTAATGTAATTTAATAGATATTATCCTGGCCTTAGGAGGCATCAGCCAATAAACAACTGTTATACACTAGGCTAACATAAAACTTACTTTCATCCTTATAAGCTGATCAATCTTACTCAGAGAAAAGTTTGGACTGAATGTAGTTTGTGTAGGTCCCAGTTTGCTTTTTATTTTTTATTTTTAGAAAATTGAGAAAACTTCAATGCCGCTTTTCATGCGATAATTTTTGAGTGCCGTATGTCATTAACTTCAAGCTATCCATGCTCATAACGTGATAACACTTCAGGGTTAATATGCCTGTATGCTTTAGGATATTGGTCTCTTTGATCTATTTGAAAAGTTTGAATTACATTTCGGCCGTATATTTCCTAATTAACAATTTTTGGTAAAGAAATCTGATATTAGTTTCCATATGATGACTTACGTCTCTTCTGATTCGTTTCACATCTTAAACACTAATATATATCAGCAGCACTCTGCACTATTCCAAACATGTTCTTTAAGACAAAGAACTGGGATTACGGAATATGGGAATACCTTCCTCAGATCACGCCGAAATACTTTTATTTATTATTATTATTACTACTACTACTAGTAATAGTAGTAGTAATAATAATAATAGTAGTATCACTATTATTTACAGGATGCAGTAATTAAAAACCATTGGGTATGGTAAGGAGAGGGTGAGAAAGGATAAGGAACGTCAGAAAAATATTGAACTAGGTGTTGGATACATAGGAGGAGGCGGAGGTCAGCCTAGTGGACCTTCCATAATATAAAATTCAAGACTGGCAAATGAGACATGCATATAGAACAGGCTCCAACGTCTCTACAAGTATAACGAGACATATACATACACATTTGAGTAGTTGAACTCAATCATATATGTTAGTGATTGAAACACAGACAGTCATGGGTATATTACAGGTTTTTATGTTTTTACCTACATATAATGAGTGAATATATGCATACACACAAACGCATCTAAACTCGCATATGCTGGATATTTTGAACACAGACAGTCTCTTATTTTCTTTCTTATGGCCATATATAATTTCTGGAGTGGGCACGGGGTGACTCATTTACAAAGATCTGATATATAATTAGTTACACATCACACTTGGTTGTTGTCAGTTGTCAGGTACTCAGGGTGAAGAAAGTAGACGAATGCACCTGAAGGCAAAGGTGAACGATAATTAATGAAATTAATTTCTTAATGTCTAAAATACAAAGGACGAAGTGTCACTTAAATATCTGGGTCATCAAGTACTGTAAGCTGCTGAAAATCATCTGTCGTGGGTAGTTACGTGTAACTCGTTGTTGCAGAATCATCCGTTAGATCCTAAAACGATGATCTTTGATTATAAAGTCAGTTAACTACTAATGGTGGAGCTTCCCTATCAGGTACGTATAGGTCCTTCATCTTGCTAAGTTGTCTTTACGTAAGTTTATCCAGGAGAACATTAATTAATGGCATCTACACGCTATTATCATTAATATTCTTCTTATTATTATTATTGTTATTAATATTCCTGAAGCTCTGTATGTCGTTCAAAACAAGGAGTAGCGAAGGCTCGATCCTCCTCAGGATGCACACAATGTACATTAAATCTTTCGAAGACGTTGTTTCTCTAAATAACACGAAATGGAGTAGGAGGGAAAGGTATAAGGGAAAGAGAAATTGGAAGGGTGCTCGAGGAGAAGCAGGTAAATTGAGAAAGAGACAAAGCATAATGGAGGAAAGTAAACAAAAGCGAGAGCCATAGAGAAGGAAGTATATAGCAAAGGGGGACACGAGAGGTTACAAGAATTAATGAAAAAAACGTGGGCGAAGAGAAGGCGGTGAAGGGGAGGAGAGAGTCAAGTGTAGACTGAGAGGGGAAGCAGAGGACGTGATAAGAGAATTATTTGAGGGAAAGCCAAGGGGTCGAGAAGAGTGACTGCACACGAGCGAGGTTCGCAACGGGAGAGGCTCACAACGGGAGAGGCTCGCAACGGGAGAGGCTCGCAACGGGAGAGGCTCGCAACGGGAGAGGCTCGCAACGGGAGAGGCTCGCAACGGGAGAGGCTCGCAACGGAAGAGGCTCGCAACGGGAGAGGCTCGCAACGGGAGAGGCTCGCAACGGGAAAGGCTCGCAATGGGAGAGGCTCACAACAGGAGAGGCTCGCAATGGGAGAGGCTCGCAACGGAAGAGGCATGCAAGGGAAAGGCTCGCATCGGGAGAGGCACATAATGGGAGAGGCAAACAACGAGAGGCAGACAACGGGAGAGGCAGACAATGGGAGAGAAAGACTAACAACGAAAGATACAGACAATGGGACAGGCAGGCAACGATAGATGCAGACAGCGGGAGAGGCAGATAACGTGAGGGGCAGACAACAGAAGAGGCAGATAACGAGAGAGGCAGACAACAGGAGAGGCAGACAACGGACGAGGCAGACAACGGGAGACAAACGAGAGAGGCAGACAACGGGAGAGGCAGACAACGGGAGAGGCAGACAACGGGAGAGGCGGACAACGGGAGAGGCACACAACGGGAGAGACAAACAATGGGAGAAGCAGACAACGAGAGGCATAAACGGGGGTGTAACAAGCACATCCTTGGCTCCACAATCACCTAGTCCAAGGGTATATCTGGTTAGAGCCTCAGCGTTTCTCAACCGGGGTTTCCCGGAGCATTAGGCTTCCGCGAGAGGTCGTTAGGGGGTTCCGAGAGAAAGTGATAAATAGCCTAATCATATGTAAATGCATTTTTGAGTAATTTTTGTGTTTAATTTTACATTCGTAATTTTAGCATACACGTTACGTCATATTCTTGGAATATTTTTGGGTACTGTAATAAAGTCTTCAACTTGTTATATGATTTAAAAGCATAATAGTGACGTCTATACAACACCAGTGTGAGACTTCCTTTAATGGCCAGGGGACAGGAGCTGTACGTGACGGATTGAAGTGACTGGAGTACAGATGCATGCACGGTCTCCAGTCCCGTGTGTGCTTCCTGCCATGCAGATACACTCCCCTCATGCACGGTCTCCAGTCCTGTGTGTGCTTCCTGCCATGCAGATACACTCCCCTCATGCACGGTCTCAAGTCCTGTGTGTGCTTCCTGCCATGCAGATACACTCCCCACATGCACGGTCTCCAGTCCTGAGTGCGCTTTCTGCCATGCAGATAGTCTACTCATGCACGTTCTCCAGTCCCATATATGCTTCCTGCCATGCAGATACCCTCCCCTCATGCACGGTCCCCAGTCCTGTGTGTGGTTCTTTCCATGCAGATACACTCCCCTCATGCACTATCTCCAGTCCCGTGTGTGCTTCCTTCCATGCAGATACAGTCCCCTCATGCACGGTCTCCAGTCCCGTATGTGCTTCCTGCCATGCAGATGCACTGCCCTCATGCACGGTTTCCAGTCCCGTGTGTGCTTCCTGCCATGCAGATGCACTGCCCTCATGCACGGTCTCCAGTCCCGTGTGTGCTCCTGCTATGCAGATACACTCCCCTCATGCACGGTCTCCAGTCCCGTGTGTGCTTCCTGCCATGCAGATACACTCCCCTCATGCACGGTCTCCAGTCCTGTGTGTGCTTAATGGAATACAGATACACTCCCCTCATGCACGGTCTCCAGTCCTGTGTCTTTCCTGCCATGTAGATACACTCCCCTCATGCACGGTCTCAAGTCCCGTGTGTGCTTCCTGACATGCAGATACAGTCCCCTCATGCACGGTCTCCAGTCCCGTGTGTGCTTCCTGCCAAGCAAATACACTCCGTTCATGCACTGTCTCCAGTCCCGTGTGTGCTTCCTGCCATGCAGATACAATACCCTCATGCACGGTCTCCAGTCCCATGTGTGCTTCCTGCCATGCAGATACAATACCCTCATGCACGGTCTCCAGTCCCATGTGTGCTTCCTGACATGCAGATACAGTCCCCTTATGCACGGTCTCCAGCCCCGTGTGTGCTTCCTGCCAAGCAAATACACTCCGTTCATGCACTGTTTCCAGTCCCGTGTGTGCTTCCTGCCATGCAGATACACTACCCTCATGCACGGTCTCCAGTCCCGTGTGTGCTTTCTACCATGCAGATACACTCCCCTCATGCACGGTCTCCAGTCCCGTGTGTGCTTCCTGTCATGCAGATACACTCCCCTCAGGCACGGTCTCCAGTCCCGTGTGTGCTTCCTGCCATACAGATACACTCCCCTCATGCACGGTCACCAGTCCTGTGTGTGCTTCCTGCCATGCAGATACACTACCCTCATGCACGGTCTCCAGTCCCATGTGTGCTTCCTGACATGCAGATGCAGTCCCCTCAAGCACGGTCTCCAGTCCCGTGTGTGCTTCCTGCCAAGCAAATACACTCCGTTCATGCACTGTTTCCAGTCCCGTGTGTGCTTCCTGCAATGCAGATACACTACCCTCATGCACGGTCTCCAGTCCCGTGTGTGCTTTCTACCATGCAGATACACTCCCCTCATGCACGGTCTCCAGTCCCGTGTGTGCTTCCTGTCATGCAGATACACTCCCCTCAGGCACGGTCTCCAGTCCCGTGTGTGCTTCCTGCCATACAGATACACTCCCCTCATGCACGGTCACCAGTCCTGTGTGTGCTTCCTGCCATGCAGATACACTACCCTCATGCACGGTCTCCAGTCCCATGTGTGCTTCCTGCCATGCAGATACACTCCCCTCATGCACGGTCTCCAGTCCCATGTGAGCTTCCTGCCATGCAGATACACTCCCCTCATGCACGGTCTCCAGTCCCGTGTGTGCTTCCTGCCATACAGATACACTCCCCTCATGCACGGTCTCCAGTCCCATGTGTGCTTCCTGCCATGCAGATACACTCCCCTCATGCACGGTCTCCAGTCCCATGTGAGCTTCCTGCCATGCAGATACACTCCCCTCAGGCACGGTCTCCAGTCCCGTGTGAGCTTCCTGCCATGCAGATACACTCCCCTCATACACGGTCTCCAGTCCCGTGTGAGCTTCCTGCCATGCAGATACACTCCCGTCATGCACGGTCTCCAGTCCCGTGTGTGCTTCCTGTCATGCAGATATACTCCCCTCATACACGGTCTCCAGTCCCGTGTGTGCTTCCTGTCATGCAGATATACTCCCCTCATACACGGTCTCCAGTCCCGTGTGTGCTTCCTGCCATGCAGATACACTCCCCTCATGCACGGTCTCCAGTCCCATGCGAGCTTCCTGCCATGCAGATACACTCCCCTCATGCACGGTCTCCAGTCCCGTGTGTGCTTCCTGTCATGCAGATATACTCCCCTCATACACGGTCTCCAGTCCTGTGTGTGCTTCCTGCCATGCAGATACACTCCCCTTATGCACGGTCTCCAGTCGTGTGTGTGCTTCCTGCCATGCAGATACACTCCCCTCATGCACGGTCTCCAGTCCCGTGTGTGCTTCCTGTCATGCAGATATACTCCCCTCATACACGGTCTCCAGTCCCGTGTGTGCTTCCTGCCATGCAGATACACTCCCCTCATGCACGGTCTCCAGTCCCATGTGAGCTTCCTGCCATGCAGATACACTCCCCTCATGCACGGTCTCCAGTCCCGTGTGTGCTTCCTGCCATGCAAACACACTCCCCTCATACACGGTCTCCAGTCCTGTGTGTGCTTCCTGCCATGCAGATACACTCCCCTTATGCACGGTCTCCAGTCGTGTGTGTGCTTCCTGCCATGCAGATACACTCCCCTCATGCACGGTCTCCAGTCCTGTATGTGCTTCCTGCCATGCAATTACACTCCCCTCATGCACGGTCTCCAGTCGTGTGTGTGCTTCCTGCCATGCAGATACACTCCCCTCATGCACGGTCTCCAGTCCTGTATGTGCTTCCTTCCATGCAATTACACTCCCCTCATGCACGGTCTCCAGTCCTGTGTGTGCTTCCTGCCATGCAGATACACTCCCCTCATGCACGGTCTCCAGTCCCGTGTGTGCTCCTGCCATGCAGATACACTCCCCTCATGCACGGTCTCCAGTCCCGTGGGTGCTTCCTGCCATGCAGATACACTCCCCTCATGCACGGTCTCCAGTCGTGAGTGTGCTTCCTGCCATGCAGATACAGTCCCGTCATGCACGGTCTCCAGTCCTGTGTGTGCTTCCTGCCATGCAGATACACTCCCCACATGCACGGTCTCCAGTCCCGTGTGTGCTTAATGCCATGTAATTACACTCCCCTCATACACGGTCTCCAGTCCCGTGTGTGCTTCCTGCCATGCAGACACACTCCCCTCATACACGGTCTCCAGTCCCGTGTGTGCTTCCTGCCATGCAGATACACTCCCCACATGCACGGTCTCCAGTCCCGTGTGTGCTTCCTGCCATGCAATTACACTCCCCTTATGCACGGTCTCCAGTTCTGTGTGTGCTTCCTGCCATGCAGATACACTCCCCTCATGCACGGTCTCCAGTCCCGTGTGTGCTTCCTGCCATGCAGATACACTCCCCTCATGCACGGTCTCCAGTCCCGTGGGTGCTTCCTGCCATGCAGATACACTCCCCTCATGCACGGTCTCCAGTCCTGTGTGTGCTTCCTGCCATGCAGATACACTCTCCTCATGCACGGTCTCCAGTCGTGAGTGTGCTTCCTGCCATGCAGATACAGTCCCGTCATGCACGGTCTCCAGTCCTGTGTGTGCTTCCTGCCATGCAGATACACTCCCCACATGCACAGTCTCCAGTCCTGTGTGTGCTCCTGCCATGCAGATACCCTCCCCTCATGTACGGTCCCCAGTCCTGTGTGTGCTTCTTGCCATGCAGATACACTCCCCTCATGCACGGTCTCCAGTCCCGTGTGTGCTTCCTGTCATGAAGATACACTCCCATCATGCACGGTCTCCAGTCAAGTGTGTGCTTCCTGGCATGCAGATACACTCCCCTCATGCACGGTCTCCAGTCACATGTGTGCTTCTTGCCATGCAGATACACTCCCCACATGCACGGTCTCCAGTCCCGTGTGTGCTTCCTGCCATGCAGATACACTCCCCTCATGCACGGACTCCAGTCACATGTGTGCTTCTTGCCATGCAGATACACTCCCCTCATGCACGGTCTCCAGTCCCGTGTGTGCTTCCTGCCATGCAGATACACTCCCCTCATGCACGGTCTCCAGTCCCGTGTGTGCTTCCTGTCATGCAGATACACTCCCCTCATGCACGGTCTCCGGTCTCGTGTGTGCTTCCTGTCATGCAGATACACTCCCCTCATGCACGATCTCCAGTCCCGTGTGTGCTTCCTGCCATGCAATTACACTTCCCTCATGCACGGTCTCCAGTCCTGTGTGTGCTTCCTGCCATGCAGATACACTCCCCTCATACACGGTCTCTAGTCCAGTGTGTGTTTCCTGCCATGCAGATACACTCCCCTCATGCACGGTCTCCAGTCACATGTGTGCTTCCTGTCATGCAGATACAGTCCCCCCATGCACGGTCTCCAGTCCCGTGCGTGCTTCCTGCCATGCAATTACACTTCCCTCATGCACGGTCTCCAGTCTTGTGTGTGCTTCTTGCCATGCATATACACTCCCCTCATGCACGGTCTCCAGTCCCGTGTATGCTTTCTGCCATGCAGATACACTCCCCCCATGCACGGTCTCCAGTCCCGTGTGTGCTTCCTGCCATGCAGATACACTCCCCCCATGCACGGTCTCCAGTCCCGTGCGTGCTTCCTGCCATGCAATTACACTTCCCTCATGCACGGTCTCCAGTCCTGTGTGTGCTTCCTGCAATGCAGATACACACCCCTCATGCACGGTCTCCAGTCCCATGTGTGCTTCCTGCCATGCAGATACAGTACCCTCATGCACGGTCTCCAGTCCTGTGTGTGCTTCCTGCCATGGAGATACACTCCCCCCATGCACGGTCTCCAGTCGTGTGTGTGCTTCCTGCCATGCAGGTACACTCTCCTCGTGCACGGTCTCCAGTCCTGTGTGTGCTTCCTGCCATTCAAATACACTCCCTCATACACGTTCTCCAGTCCCGTGTGTGCTTCCTGCCATGCAATTACACTCCCCTCATGCACGGTCTCCAGTCCTGTGTGTGCTTCCTACCATGCAGATACAGTCCCCTAATGAACGGTCTCCAGTCCCATGTGTGTTTTCTGCCATGCAGATATAGTCTCCTCATGCACGGTCTCCAGTCCTGTGTGTGCTTCCTGCTATGCAGATACACTCCCCTCATGCACGGTCTCCAGTCCCGTGTGTGCTTCCTGCCATTCAGATATAGTCCCCTCATGCACGGTCTCCAGTCCTGTGTGTGCTTCCTGCCATGCAGATACACTCCCCTCATGCACGGTCTCAAGTCCTGTGTGTGCTTCCTGCCATGCAGATACACTCCCCACATGCACGGTCTCCAGTCCTGAGTGCGCTTTCTGCCATGCAGATAGTCTACTCATGCACGTTCTCCAGTCCCATATATGCTTCCTGCCATGCAGATACCCTCCCCTCATGCACGGTCCCCAGTCCTGTGTGTGTTTCTTTCCATGCAGATACACTCCCCTCATGCACAATCTCCAGTCCCGTGTGTGTTTCCTACCATGAAGATACACTCCCCTCATGCACGTTCTCCAGTCCCATGTGTGCTTCCTGCCATGCGGATACCCTCCCCTCATGCACAATCTCCAGTCCCGTGTGTGCTTCCTGCCATGAAGATACACTCCCCTCATGCACTGTCTCCAGGGCCGTGTGTGCTTTCTGCCATGCAGATACACTTCCCTCATGCACGGTCTCCAGTCCCGTATGTGCTTCCTGCCACGCAGATACACTCCCCTCATGCACGGTCTCCAGTCCTGTTTGTGCTTGCTGCCATGCAGATACAGTCCCCTCATGCACAATCTCCAGTCCCGTGTGTGCTTCCTGCCATGCAGATACACACCCCTCATGCACGGTCTCCAGTCGTGTGTGTGCTTCCTGCCATGCAGATACAGTCCCCTCATGCACGGTCTCGAGTCCTGTGTGTGCTTCCTGCCATGCAGATACACTCCCCTCATGCACGGTCTCCAGTCCGGTGTGTGCTTCTTGCCATGCAGATACACTCCCCTTGTGCACTGTCTCCAGGGCCGTGTGTGCTTTCTGCCATGCAGATACACTTCCCTCATGCACGGTCTCCAGTCCCAGGTGTGCTTTCTGCCATGCAGATGCGCTGCCCTCATGCACGGTTTCCAGTCCCGTGTGTGCTTCCTTCCATGCAGATACAGTCCCCTCATGCACGGTCTCCAGGGCCGTGTGTGCTTTCTGCCATGTAGATACACTCCCCTCATGCACGGTCTCCAGTCCCGTATGTGCTTCCTGCCACGCAGATACACTCCCCTCATGCACGGTCTCCAGTCCTGTTTGTGCTTGCTGCCATGCAGATACAGTCCCCTCATGCACAATCTCCAGTCCCGTGTGTGCTTCCTGCCATGCAGATACACACCCCTCATGCACGGTCTCCAGTCGTGTGTGTGCTTCCTGCCATGCAGATACAGTCCCCTCATGCACGGTCTCGAGTCCTGTGTGTGCTTCCTGCCATGCAGATACACTCCCCTCATGCACGGTCTCCAGTCCGGTGTGTGCTTCTTGCCATGCAGATACACTCCCCTTGTGCAGGGTCTCCAGTCCCGTGTGTGCTTCCTGCCATGCAGATACACTCCCCTCATGCACGGTCTCCAGTCCCGTGTGTGCTTCCTGCCATGCAGATACACTCCCCTCATGCACGGTCTCCAGTCCCGTGTGTGCTTCCTGCCATGCAGATACACTCCCCTCATGCACGGTCTCTAGTCCCGTGTGTGCTTCCTGCCATGCAGATACACCCCCTCATGCACGGTTTCCAGTCCCGTGTGTGTTTCCTGCCATGCAAATACACACCCCTCATGCACGGTCTCCAGTCCTGTGTGCGTTTCCTGCCATGCAGATAGTTTACTCATGAACGGTCTCCAGTCCCGTGTGTGCTTCCTGCCATGCAGATACACTCCCCTCATGCACGGTCTCCAGTCCCGTGTGTGCTTCCTGCCACGCAGATACACTCCCCTCATGCACGGTCTCCAGTCCTGTTTGTGCTTCCTGCCATGCAGACACAGTCCCCTCATGCACGGTCTCCAGTCCCGTGTGTGCTTCCTGCCATGCAGATACACACCCCTCATGCACGGTCTCCAGTCCCGTGTGTGTTTTCTGCCATGCAGATACACTCCCCTCATGCACGGTCTCCAGACCCGTGTGTGTTTCCTGCCATGCAGATACACACCCCTCATGCACGGTCTCCAGTGCCGTGTGAGCTTCCGGCCATGCAGGTACAGTCCCCTCATGCACGGTCTGCAGTCCTGTGTGTGCTTCCTGCCATGCAGATACTGTCCCCTCATGCACTTCTCCAGTCCTATGTGTGCTTCCTGCCATGCAGATACACTCCCCTCATGCACGGTCTCCAGTCCTATGTGTGCTTCCTGCCATGCAGATACACTCCCCTCATGCACGGTCTCCAGTCCTGTGTGTGCTTCCTGCCATGCAGATACACTCCCCTCATGCACGGTCTCCAGTCCTGTGTGTGCTTCCTGCCATGCAGATACACTCCCCTCATGCACGGTCTCCAGTCCTGTGTGTGCTTCCTGCCATGCAGATACACTCCCCTCATGCACGGTCTCCAGTCCTGTGTGTGCTTCCTGCCATGCAGATACTGTCCCCTCATGCACGGTCTCCAGTCCTGTGTGTGCTTCCTGCCATGCAGATACACTCCCCTAATGCACGGTCTCCAGTCCCGTGTGTGTGCTTCCTGCCATGCAGATACACTCCCCTCATGCACGGTCTCCAGTCCTGTGTGTGCTTCCTGCCATGCAGATACTGTCCCCTCATGCACGGTCTCCAGTCCTGTGTGTGCTTCCTGCCATGCAGATACACTCCCCTCATGCACGGTCTCCAGTCCCGTGTGTGTGCTTCCTGCCATGCAGATACACTCCCCTCATGCACGGTCTCCAGTCCTGTGTGTGCTTCCTGCCATGCAGATACTGTCCCCTCATGCACTGTCTCCAGTCCTGTGTGTGCTTCCTGCCATGCAGATACACTCCCCTCATGCACGGTCTCCAGTCCTGTATGTGCTTCCTGCCATGCAGATACACTCGCCTCATGCACGGTCTCCAGTCCTGTGTGTGCTTCCTGCCATGCAGATACACTCCCCTCATGCACGGTCTGCAGTCCTGTGTGTGCTTCCTGCCATGCAGATACACTCCCCTCATGCACGGTCTGCAGTCCTGTGTGTGCTTCCTGCCATGCAGATACACTCCCCTTATGCGCGGTCTCCAGTCCCGTCTGTGCTTCCTGCCATGCAGATACACTCCCCTTATGCACGGTCTCCAGTCCCGTCTGTGCTTCCTGCCATGCAGATACAGTCCCCTCATGCACGTCTCCAGTCCTATGTGTGCTTCCTGCCATGCAGATACACTCCCCTCATGCACGGTCTCCAGTCTTGTGTGTGCTTCTTGCCATGCATATACACTCCCCTCATGCACGGTCTCCAGTCCCGTGTATGCTTTCTGCCATGCAGATACACTCCCCCCATGCACGGTCTCCAGTCCCGTGTGTGCTTCCTGCCATGCAGATACACTCCCCCCATGCACGGTCTCCAGTCCCGTGCGTGCTTCCTGCCATGCAATTACACTTCCCTCATGCACGGTCTCCAGTCCTGTGTGTGCTTCCTGCAATGCAGATACACACCCCTCATGCACGGTCTCCAGTCCCATGTGTGCTTCCTGCCATGCAGATACAGTACCCTCATGCACGGTCTCCAGTCCTGTGTGTGCTTCCTGCCATGGAGATACACTCCCCCCATGCACGGTCTCCAGTCGTGTGTGTGCTTCCTGCCATGCAGGTACACTCTCCTCGTGCACGGTCTCCAGTCCTGTGTGTGCTTCCTGCCATTCAAATACACTCCCTCATACACGTTCTCCAGTCCCGTGTGTGCTTCGTGCCATGCAATTACACTCCCCTCATGCACGGTCTCCAGTCCTGTGTGTGCTTCCTGCCATGCAGATACAGTCCCCTAATGAACGGTCTCCAGTCCCATGTGTGTTTTCTGCCATGCAGATATAGTCCCCTCATGCACGGTCTCCAGTCCTGTGTGTGCTTCCTGCTATGCAGATACACTCCCCTCATGCACGGTCTCCAGTCCCGTGTGTGCTTCCTGCCATTCAGATACAGTCCCCTCATGCACGGTCTCCAGTCCTGTGTGTGCTTCCTGCCATGCAGATACACTCCCCTCATGCACGGTCTCAAGTCCTGTGTGTGCTTCCTGCCATGCAGATACACTCCCCACATGCACGGTCTCCAGTCCTGAGTGCGCTTTCTGCCATGCAGATAGTCTACTCATGCACGTTCTCCAGTCCCATATATGCTTCCTGCCATGCAGATACCCTCCCCTCATGCACGGTCCCCAGTCCTGTGTGTGTTTCTTTCCATGCAGATACACTCCCCTCATGCACAATCTCCAGTCCCGTGTGTGTTTCCTACCATGAAGATACACTCCCCTCATGCACGGTCTCCAGTCCCATGTGTGCTTCCTGCCATGCAGATGCAATGCCCTCATGCACGGTTTCCAGTCCCGTGTGTGCTTCCTGCCATGCAGATACAGTCCCCTCATGCACGGTCTCCAGGGCCGTGTGTGCTTTCTGCCATGTAGATACACTCCCCTCATGCACGGTCTCCAGTCCCGTATGTGCTTCCTGCCACGCAGATACACTCCCCTCATGCACGGTCTCCAGTCCTGTTTGTGCTTGCTGCCATGCAGATACAGTCCCCTCATGCACAGTCTCCAGTCCCGTGTGTGCTTCCTGCCATGCAGATACACACCCCTCATGCACGGTCTCCAGTCGTGTGTGTGCTTCCTGCCATGCAGATACAGTCCCCTCATGCACGGTCTCGAGTCCTGTGTGTGCTTCCTGCCATGCAGATACACTCCCCTCATGCACGGTCTCCAGTCCGGTGTGTGCTTCTTGCCATGCAGATACACTCCCCTTGTGCAGGGTCTCCAGTCCCGTGTGTGCTTCCTGCCATGCAGATACACTCCCCTCATGCAAGGTCTCCAGTCCCGTGTGTGCTTCCTGCCATGCAGATACACTCCCCTCATGCACGGTCTCCAGTCCCGTGTGTGCTTCCTGCCATGCAGATACACTCCCCTCATGCACGGTCTCTAGTCCCGTGTGTGCTTCCTGCCATGCAGATACACCCCCCTCATGCACGGTTTCCAGTCCCGTGTGTGCTTCCTGCCATGCAGATACAGTCCCCTCATGCACGGTCTCCAGTCCCGTGTGTGCTTTCTGCCATGCAGATACACTCCCCTCATGCACGGTCTCCAGTCCCGTGTGTGCTTCCTGCCATGCAGATACACTCCCCTCATGCACGGTCTCCAGTCCCGTGTGTGCTTCCTGCCACGCAGATACACTCCCCTCATGCACGGTCTCCAGTCCTGTTTGTGCTTCCTGCCATGCAGACACAGTCCCCTCATGCACGGTCTCCATTCCCGTGTGTGCTTCCTGCCATGCAGATACACACCCCTCATGCACGGTCTCCAGTCCCGTGTGTGTTTTCTGCCATGCAGATACACTCCCCTCATGCACGGTCTCCAGACCCGTGTGTGTTTCCTGCCATGCAGATACACACCCCTCATGCACGGTCTCCAGTCCCGTGTGAGCTTCCGGCCATGCAGGTACAGTCCCCTCATGCACGGTCTGCAGTCCTGTGTGTGCTTCCTGCCATGCAGATACTGTCCCCTCATGCACGTCTCCAGTCCTATGTGTGCTTCCTGCCATGCAGATACACTCCCCTCATGCACGGTCTCCAGTCCTATGTGTGCTTCCTGCCATGCAGATACACTCCCCTCATGCACGGTCTCCAGTCCTGTGTGTGCTTCCTGCCATGCAGATACACTCCCCTCATGCACGGTCTCCAGTCCTGTGTGTGCTTCCTGCCATGCAGATACACTCCCCTCATGCACGGTCTCCAGTCCTGTGTATGCTTCCTGCCTTGCAGATACAGTCCTCTAATGCACGGTCTCCAGTCCCATGTGTGCTTCCTGCCATTCAGATACAGTACCCTCATGCACGGTCTCCAGTCCTGTGTGTGCTTCCTGCCATGCAGATACACTCCCCTCATGCACGGTCTCCAGTCCCGTGTGTGTGCTTCCTGCCATGCAGATACACTCCCCTCATGCACGGTCTCCAGTCCTGTGTGTGCTTCCTGCCATGCAGATACTGTCCCCTCATGCACGGTCTCCAGTCCTGTGTGTGCTTCCTGCCATGCAGATACACTCCCCTCATGCACGGTCTCCAGTCCCGTGTGTGTGCTTCCTGCCATGCAGATACACTCCCCTCATGCACGGTCTCCAGTCCTGTGTGTGCTTCCTGCCATGCAGATACTGTCCCCTCATGCACGGTCTCCAGTCCTGTGTGTGCTTCCTGCCATGCAGATACACTCCCCTCATGCACGGTCTCCAGTCCTGTATGTGCTTCCTGCCATGCAGATACACTCCCCTCATGCACGGTCTCCAGTCCTGTGTGTGCTTCCTGCCATGCAGATACACTCCCCTCATGCACGGTCTGCAGTCCTGTGTGTGCTTCCTGCCATGCAGATACACTCCCCTCATGCACGGTCTGCAGTCCTGTGTGTGCTTCCTGCCATGCAGATACACTCCCCTTATGCGCGGTCTCCAGTCCCGTCTGTGCTTCCTGCCATGCAGATACACTCCCCTCATGCACGGTCTCCAGTCGTGTGTGTGCTTCCTGCCATGCAGATACACTCCCCTTATGCACGGTCTCCAGTCCCGTCTGTGCTTCCTGCCATGCAGATACACTCCCCTCATGCACGGTCTCCAGTCGTGTGTGTGCTTCCTACCATGCAGATACACTCCCCTCATGCACGGTCTCCAGTCCTGTGTGTGCTTCCTGCCATGCAGATACACTCCCCTCATGCACGGTCTCCAGTCCTGTGTGTGCTTCCTGCCATGCAGATACACTCCCCTCATGCACGGTCTCCAGTCGTGTGTGTGCTTCCTACCATGCAGATACACTCCCCTCATGCACGGTCTCCAGTCCTGTGTGTGCTTCCTGCCATGCAGATACACTCCCCTCATGCACGGTCTCCAGTCCTGTGTGTGCTTCCTGCCATGCAGATACACTCCCCTCATGCACTCACGTCATTTACTGGACATGGTTATTTTTCTGTGTGATCAAGAACCTTCGTATGAGGTCCCTTGAACAAGCTGTTTCATTGTTAATAAAATTTAGAGAAACCTACTTTATTTTTTTCTTAAACCAGTTATCAGAAAAAAATTATATTTTCCTTATGAACTTTAAGTTTATAAAAGAGAAAGAAAGATAATAATAATGATTTACAATAATTATTCTGCAGGGGTTCCCTGAGACGTGCAAATTATTTATTGGGTTTCGCATTGTCGTCCGTTAAGTGAAGAGATCTTGATGCAAGGAACTGAGGTTATCCTCGCCTTCCCCACACTAAACGGAATTTTTTTTTTGTTGATCTCTTTAACTCGTATGGGTGTAGCGAGTCTTAATTATAACAACAACTACAGCAGCAGCAGCAGCAGCAGCACCAGCAGCAGCAGCTACTAAAACAACATAACAATAGCAATAACAACAGCATCAGCAACAACAACATTAATAACAACAGCAAGAGCAGCAACAACAGCAACAACAGTTGCAACAACAGTAACAACAACAACATCGACAACGACAACAGCAAGAACAATGTCAACAACACCATTAATAACAACAACAATGCATGAAGTCGTCCTATGAGCGTGTCACTCGTGTTTAACAATAAGATTGCTATCCACTGGTCCATACTTAGGCCTCCTGGAGGCCTATGAGTTCTAAAGGACCAAAATCTCGATAAAAGAGGTCGTCCTGACAGATACTGATTAATTAATCACCTCATCAATCAAATCCGCGCTAAGTACGAGCCATCCAATACCAAGCTTAACCATAGATACCACTTACCAATGCTTGACGTTTCCACCCATACCAGGGTTCGATCCCAGTTACAGGTAGAAACGTTGGGCATGTATCTTTACAACTGCTGACCCAGTTCACCTAGCAGTAAGTAGGTATCAGGGTGTTAGCCGACTGTTGTGGGTCACATCCTGAGGGTGTTTACCTGGAGTTTACCTGGAGAGAGTTTCGGGGGTCAACGCCCCCGCGGCCCGGTCTGTGACCAGTAGTATACTTAGTATACTTAGAGTTGGGCTTTCAAATGAGCTGAGTTATGATAACAGCTCTTAGCCTGTAAAATTGATTTGTGTAAAATAAATTATTTTGAATGTAGTTTGCAAAGACTCCAACTCCTCTGCTAAGACTCACAATGTAAATGGACCAAAGCATATAGATCTGTGCAAATCCTGACTCGTGGAGTACCTTTACTGGCTTACCTGGAGAGATTTAATGAGCCGGATGGAGAAATTTCTCGTCTTGGAGTCTTCCAGGAGATTCCAGCCAAACCCGATCAGTTGAGTCACTGATCTGCACTGTAATAGAGTATATAGAACTTAGAGTCCTGTAATTAATGCCGGGATCTTCGCGCGCCTTTACGTAGTCCCAAGTGAGTGGACCCGGCTCACCCATACAAATGTTTTCGTGTCTGTTAGTGTCTGGGGTAAGTAACTTGCCCGGCGACACCTATGTTGCTAAGTTGTAGGCCTATAGAGATACGCCAATGCCAGTATTTAAGCTGCTTATACCTATAAACCTGGTCTAAATTAATTGTCTAAACTACAATCTCAGACTAAATTCTAGCTTACTGACGGCTTACACCTAATTAGCCTTATAATCAAAGTTTAGGCAGGAGGCGTGGGAATAATGTAAAACTTCTACAACCCTTCCTCAAAAATGACGTCACGTTTACACGCAGAACTTGGTTTTTTTTTCTCACTTTTCCACCACATGCAATAAACTTAGAAGATTTAAGAATACTTAACAATTCGCAAACGGATACAGAACAGGATTCGAACCTGTACTCTTTGCATCACAATACACAGTACTTGAGATAAGATAAAATGACTTACGACAAGCCTGGTAATCCAGGGTATGGGTAACAATGCCTAGCTTCGGCTAGGTACCTATACTTGTCAGGGTCTGGCTGTGTATTATACTATATATAATGTAGTGCTTAATGAGCCAAATGTGTCAAACTCCTTAAAAATTGGGTTATTCCAAAAAAAAAAATTACAGAATGAAAGAAATATTTTTTTTTTTCACTGGCAACCATGATTTTTTTTTTATTTTTGAACATAACCGAACTTAGAAACCTCATCTAACCTAACTTAAGCTAACGTATTTTTCTTTTGCTAAATTCTGCTATATATATCTACGTGAATTCTTACTGGACCACCTTCCGGGCTCAATGCTCCAGTGGCCCTGCTCATGACCTGGCCTCGCTGTGGATCAGGGCCTGATCAACCAGGCAGTTACTGCTTCTTTTGACCTCAGAGAAAGGACGCCAATCCAGCGTACGACCCCGGCTGGTTATGCATTGACTCTAGGTATCTGTCCAGCTCCGTCCTGAAGACAGCAAAGGTTCTATAGGTAATCCTTCTTATGTATACTGGGAGGCAGTTGAACAGTCTTGGGCCCCTGACACTTATTATGTTATCTCTTTGTATACTCGCGGCACTCCTGCTTTTTACTGGGGGGGGGGATATTTAGCATCGCTACCGAGTCTTATGATTTCATATGGAGTGATTTCCGTATGCAGATTTGGAATTAGTCCCTCTAGGCTTTTGCAGATGTAAATTATGATGTAAATTTCCTGCCTGACCTCCAAGGAGTACAGGTCAAGGGACTTCAAACGGTCCCAGTAAATGAGGTGCTCGGCCTTGACTGTACTTACACGTAAAGTGAAAGTTCTCTCATCTGCCATTTCACCTGCCTTGGAAGGCGTCGTTAGTGTACAGAAGTACTCCAGCCTAGAGAGAGCAAGTGATTCGAAGAGAATCATAACAGGCTTGTCATCACTTGTTTTGAAGGCTTTCATTATCCATCCTATCATTTTCCTATCATGATGCGGCTGACATCGTTGTAATCTTTGAAAGTGAGATTTTCTGATAGTAACACTCTCGAGTCCTTCACATTAGTTTTCTGCTCTACTGTTAGAATTTTATTTTATGTAATTTTCCATAACTGAGTAATTTATATTTGTCCTCACGGAAATTCATATTGTTTTCTGTGGCCCATTTGAAGACTTGGTTTATATTCGCTTGGAGATTTACAGTGTCCTCAATAGATGACAATCTCATACAAATTCTAGTATTGTCAGCAAAGCGAGACACATCTATTTTTATGTCAGATATGAGTTTGAGGAAAAGGATGGGAGCGAATACTGTAGCTTGTGGAACACAGATTTTCACTGTAGACGCCTCTGACTTAACTCTGTTTGCTATTACTCTTTGCGTTCTTTTCGTTAGAAAGTTCAGGATCCTTAGTATTCATATTGTGTGCTATTACACCATGATCGCACTTGTCGAAGGCTTTCGCAAAGTCTGTGTATATTACATATGTATTCTGTTGGTCCTCCAGTGCATCCAAGATCATGTCATAGTGGTCCAGTAATTGTGAGAGGCTGGAGCGACCTGCTCTAAACCCAAGCTACCCTAAGTTATGCAGTTGTTGGGTGTCCAGGTAGTGGGCGATCTTGCTTCCTCGAACACCTTCAAAGAATTTTACGATATGGGACGTTAGTGCTATGAATCTATAAATCCTTGCAATTACTTTATTGCCACCTTTGTGGAGTGTTTCTATATCCGTTGTTTTTAGCGACCATGGGATGACCCTCATGTCTAGGCTACCTCTCCACACGAGTCAAAGTTTCTTGAAGTTCATGATGAAGACGGTGTTCCATGAGTCTGGGCCTGGGGCTGAGTGCATGTTTTTTTCAAAGTCCAGTGGTGATATTGTTATTTAATATTGTACATGAACGGTATACAATACCGACAAGTTGAAAAATTAAGACACATGTTCAACATTTGGGTATCTTTATTGTTTAATAAAGATACCTAGATGTTGCACATGTCTCTAAATTTTTCTTTAATATTACCTACATTAAAATCAATAAGGTATATTGTTTTTCGTTATGCTCGGATTAAATTTTACTAAGTAATATATGGCAAAAAAAAAAAAAATTATACTGCTTATTCGGTCGAAAACGCCCGTCTTCTTCTTCTTCTTCTTCTACTTCTTCTTCTTCTTCTTCTTCTTTTTCTTCTTCTTCTTCTTCTTCTTCTTCTTCTTCTTCTTATTATTATTATTATTATTATTATTATTATTATTATTATTATTATTTTGAAATACAATAAAATTAATAATGATAACAAGAAGGAAAAAACGTAAAGGAAGAATGAGTGACGAGTGTGTTCTGGGGAGACAAGAACTAGGATCATCCATCAGTGTGGTCATGTCTCTGCCTGGGGTAAATACCAGTGTTATGGTGAAGCAAATGTTGGTATGACTGAGCGTTGTCAGTGATGCTCCGTCATGACTAATACAGTACGACTCAGTTGGTAAAGAAAGTGACAGGCAGGATGATAGCTAGGTGAGAGAGATGACAGCAGGGCGAAGGAGATGACAGTAGGGTGAGGGATAAGGCAGCAAGGTGAAGTAGAGGACAGCAGGGTGAGGGAGATGACAACAGGTTGAGAGAGATGACAGCACAGTTAATGAGATGACAGCAAGAGCGAGGGAAAAGTCAGCAGGGTGAGGGAGATAACAGCAGAGTGAGAGAGATGACAGCAGGCTGAGGGAGATGACAGGAGAGTGAGGGAGATGACAGCAAGATGAGGGAGGCGACAACAGGGTGAGGGAGATGACAGCAGAGTGACGGAGAGGACAGCAAGACGGTAGCATGTCGTCATCATTATTATAATCATTAATTATATATTAATTCATAACCTAATAAAGTCAAACAAAACTTTTTAGAAGCTCTAATAAACTTAGTGTATATATATATATATATATATATATATATATATATATATATATATATATATATATATATATATATATATATATATATATATATATATATATATATATATGGGCACCAGGTCAAACATTTTAAAATATAAAAAAAAATTATGTATTAATTTCTATCAAGTGCTTTATTGTGCTGTCTAAAACTTAGAAATAAATATTATAGAACCAAGTGACGATGGAGATGACAGAAGGATACGGGAGATGACCGCAGGATGAAGACGGCGCGCACACAGCCACACACACAGCCACACACACAGCCACACACACACACACAGCCACACACACACACACAGCTACACACACACACACAGCCACTCACACACACACACACACAGCCACAGTACACACACACGTAGTGTAGTGGGCCACAAGCGCCAGGCTCCGAGAATCTTAGTGCTTTTAGGGCGTGTTTTAGCAGCTAGAAGCAACCAGTGTTAGTGACAACGTCAGTGAACAACGTTACAAGTGATAACCAAAGTATTAGCAAAAATAAATAAAGTAAAGGCGAGAGAAAGCTTGAAATTATACAAAAAAATTTCAAAGTGCCAGTTCGTTGAGGCCTAGTTGGCACTTGTTGCCACATTGTTACAAATATACAAAGTACAAAGCGAGTGACTAAAGAGAAAAGCTAAAAAAAAATTAAGAGAGGTTGGCTAACGACAAACTGTGATGTAGCACACAGCGTGAACAAGCTAGCCAGAAAGGGGATATATATATATATATATATATATATATATATAAATATATATATATATATATATATATATATATATATATATATATATATATATATATATATATATACATAAATATGTATAAGCAGAGGTGGTGGCAGCAGTAGGGCTGAGGAAGTAGTGCTGCCATAACAGGTTGGGTGTCATCACAAATAAGAGTGTGAAGTGTAAATTATAAAAGTAGCAGTATACAAGTGATAAGTGTGGTAAATGAGGACTCAAAAGGGCAACGAGAAAAGAATAGCTGAAGAAGTCAGCGGCAGAAGGGCGAGGTGCACGAGTCATCGTACAGCGAGCATCATACAGCGAGCATCGTACAGCGAGCATCGTACATCAGGCATCTGGATGGACGTCCCCTCTGAGGAGTAACGTACAAATCACCTGTTTGTGGTTGGCGGGAAGTTTTGAGTGGTAGAGCCGGCCCTACGGTCACTGGTAGCTATCACAAACCCTGCTCCAGAGCGATTATCATACACACAACACCTAGCAGTAGTAGGAAGATAAAATTTGTAGGAGCAAGGAATAGGCAGGAGGATTAAGTCGTGGCTAATGGGACTACAGCCCTGACAACAGTTTCGAGAGATAATGTTTTAGGACACAAAGACAGTACAATCTGAGAAGCAAGTATTGGGTACACATTTAGTAAAAGGTAGTAGATAACTGGGTGAAAGAATGACTTGTTAACACATGCTAGTATTATAATTATTAGAATTACTCTCAGTGTTAATGGTATCTTATTAGTATTACGGATACACAGAGGTGAATTGTATTTCTGGGACTGACGTGCTCACACACACACACGCGCGCACACACATACACTCGGGGACAGGAGCTGAGTCTCGACCCCTGAAGCCACAACTAGGTGAGTACACACAGCCGATCCTTGGAATTTGACCGCGTCCCCTCACCCCCCCCCACACACCTTTCCCTCCCCCACAGACCTTTTCCCTCCCCCGCTCTTGCCTTCACTCCCTACTCCCTCCTATCTTTCCCTCTCCCCCTCCCTCGCGTTTCTCTCTCTCATAGCCTTTTTCCCTCCCCTTCCCCCTACTCTTTCTCTCTCTCTCTCTCTCTCTCTCTCTCTCTCTCCCTCACTCCCATAACCCTATTTCACCCTCCTCTCTCTCTATAGGCTTCTCTCTCCATCTCTCCATTTCTCTCTCTCATAGCCTTTTCCCTCACCCTCCTTTCTCCCTCTCTCTCTCTCTCTCCCTCTCCCTCTCTTTCTCCCTCTCTCTACCCTTTCTCTCCCCCTCACATTTCTCTCTCTCTTCCCCCTGGTCTTATCCCTCACCCCCATACTCTCTCCTCTCTCTCCCTCTTTCTACCCTTTCTCTCTCCTCTCTCTCCCTCTTTCTACCCTTTCTCTCTCCCCCTCGCACCCTCTCCCTCCTCTAGCCTTCTGTCTGTGGTAAAAAAAAAAAAAAAAATGGGTGGCCCTAGAGGACGGAAAACCAGTGATCTGGTAAACGAACCAGGGAGGAAAGACTGGGAGTTAGAGCTCCAAAAAAGGGAGGAAGAGTGGGGAAGGAAGATAGTAGAGCTTGGTAAAAAAATGGAGGAGCGGATAGCAGAAGCTAGGATACAGTGCTTAGAAGAGAAACTGCAAAGCCTGAAACAGATTAGAGAGACAAATGACAATTCAGATGTGACATCAGGAAATTCAATGTCAGGCGCAGACAAGGGGACGGTAAGCAACAACGGAGACATGACGTACACGAAGGCCCTATCAGACCCACGTGGGGCCAGGGAAAAGACGAGGAGCACACTAAGATCAAATGACAGGTCCGAAGACAATGAAGGTATGCTATATGCAGAGATTCTAACAGCCAACTGCAGTAGCAAGGGACAGCTGGTCATGGAAGACAGTTCACTGAGAATAGAAGTTTCAGATATGACAGGGACTGAAGGCAAGAACATGTCAATGGAAGGAAATAAAATGCCTCAGAGGAAGCAGATGGAGACTCAGTGGAAGGAGGAAAGGGCGAGGTCAGTTTTTGTGTACGGGCTCCAAGAAGCCAAGGGGGACAACTTTGAAGAAATAAAACAGGAGGAGAAAAAAATGATTGAAGGCATCATGAAAACAATAGGTGAGGGCGATATGACCCAGGTGACAAATTTTCAGAGAATTGGGTGGTTTGCGAGTGGAAGGATATGGCCTGTCAGAGTAACTTTCAAGGAAGAATCAGTTCGAACCAGGATTCTGCAAGAGAAAGCAAGACTGAGGGACAAACAGGGGTACCAGAGAGTATACCTCGACCGCGACAGAACACAAGAAGAAAGGACTACACTGAAAGAGAGGGTACAGAGACGCAAGGAGGAACGAGAGGCAATGACACAGACACAGGAGGAAGGGAAAACACACCCCACAGAATCTCCCACCAAAAGACTCCAACCGCAACATTCCCAACGCAACTGAGCAACCTATACTACAACCCACTCACTGTTCCCTCTGCCACGAACCCCCATATCAAAAACCTCACCCCAACAGCTGTCCCTTATGGGCATTCTGACCCCACCCCCATCATCACAAACCCCACCAACACCACAGCCCCATATAGGCCCCCACCAAGGCTCTCGCTCCCCCAACCCCAATATTCTTGCATGACCACAATGATAGAAAAGAAACTGAAAGTTTGGTACACAAACGCGGATGGAATAATGAATAAACATGAGGAGTGGAACGAAAGAATCAGTGAAAAATCCCCAGACATCATAGCAGTCACAGAAACAAAACTCGCTGAGACAATAACAGACACAATCTTCCCAACGGGATATCAGATCCTGAGGAAAAATAGAAGGAGTAGAGGGGGAGGAGGGGTTGCACTGCTCATAAAACACCGATGGGGATTTGAGGAAATGGAAGGTATGGACATGATTGGAGAAAGAGACTACATTGTAGGTACAATTCAGTCCGGAGAACATAAAGTAGTCATTGGAGTGATGTATAACCCACCACAGAACTGCAGGAGGCCAAGAGAGGAGTACGAAGAAAACAACAGGGTGATGGTGGACACACTGGCTGAGGTGGCAAGAAAAGCTCACTCGAGCAGAGCAAAGTTACTGGTAATGGGCGATTTCAACCACAGGGAGATCGACTGGGAAAACCTGGAGCCACATGGGGGTCCCGAAACATGGAGAGCCAAGATGATGGATGTGGTACTTGAAAACCTCATGCATCAACATGTCAGGGACACA